>NC_142947.1:26418295-26530795 GCF_046866305.1 Octopus bimaculoides
ACTGTCACCTGCTAACGGTGACAGAATTAAGTTTCAGAGAAATGTCTGGAACGTTTCTGCATCATTCTGCAGTCTGGTTGGTTATTCGACCAAAACATATTGTCCTGTTTCTGCTTCCCCCTCCCCCACTACCACCTCCAACATTCAAATTTGCTGACGAAAATATAATCTATGGAATGTTTCCTTCTTCCCTCCCTATGAGAAAATGTATCGTATATTTCTTTAACCTCTCAATTTTTTTTTAACAGACATTTAAGGTTAGTTAATACAAGGCTAGTTCTCCCTTGTATTTCTTATATACTTCAGTTTTCTGACTGATCCACCCAAAATCATAAAAGCCTGTTTTCTCTGACTTAAATCTGAACTTTGATATTTCAAAACCTCTTCTTTTAATGCAGCCAATATGTGGTTTAAAATATTTAGCTATGGCCCTTTACATTTTTAATTCAAATTTTACTCAAGTCAGTTTTATTTTTCATCTTTCTGAAGTTCATAAAATAAAATACTAGTTCAATACTAGGGTGAAAAAAAGCCAACTTGCTCCATTCTACTATATTTCTGGCTTTTCCAATGTTAATATAAAAGTCTTCAATATAGTTATTAAAAGTAGGCTTTGTGTCTAAGCTAACAAAGCAAATATATTTGAATTTAACAAGTGCTTGAACTCACATTAATGCACAGAATGGACAGAATTGATAAATTATTGGGCAAAGTTCTTTGCAGCATTTAGTTATGGCTCTTTATGTTGTGAGTTTGATTCCCACCAAACTTTACTTTGTCTTTCATCATTCCAGGATATACTAGGATCAATATAATCAACACCCATTTTCCCAAAATTCATGGTTTAAGACTTAAACCAGTAATTAAGAAATTATTATTATTATTACTAGGCCTAAGACATAAACTGAAGTTGTAAAATTTTACGAAATGCTAGAGCATAAATTAAAACAATGGACAAGAAAACCAGACTTAGATACTTGATTTTTAATTAATTAGGTGTCTCATATTGTGAGTTCAAACCTTGACATGTTTTTTGTTTTTTTGTCTTGATAGAATTTAATAAAGTACCAATAATGTACCAGTGACAATGTAATTGACTAATACACATATTCTACACACACACACACATACATATATATGTTTATATATATATTACTCTTTTATTTGTTTCAGTCAATTATTTACTCTTGTTATTTTCCATCATTTGACTGCAGCCTTTAGTCGAACAAATTGACCCCAGGACTTATTCTTTGTAAGCCTAGTACTTATTCTATCGGTCTCTTTTGCCGAACTACTAAGTTACAGGGACGTAAACACACCAGCATGGTGGGGGGACAAACATATACATATATATATGTATATACAACAAGCTCCTTTCAGTTTCCGTCTGCCAAATCCACTCACAAGGCTTTGGTTGGCCTGAGGCTACAGTAGAAAACACTTGCCCAAGGTGCATGCAGTGGGACTGAACCCAGAACCATGTGGTAAGCTAGCTACTTACCACACAGCCATTCCTGCACCTATATATATATATATCCATATATCCATCCTCACCCACTAAATCATGTTAGGTATTAAATATTTATTATCAGAGTTCAAATACAGATTTTGGGTGATCAAAAGACTCTCTTTCCTTCTCCCTACTCTCTTTTTATCTAGTTACTTTATCTTTTCTGCTGTTTCCTTCTCTCACCCCACCTTCTATTCTCCTTCCCTCTCAAATTAGCTTGTCTTTAATTGTCTATCTCTGAACCTTATGTTCCTTAAACTTTAAGGGATTCAGATCCTTTTTGCAGCAACAATTGTATTATTATTCTATGTCATTTTGATTACATAAGAAAATAAAAATGAAATTTTTTTCTAAACACAAAAAGTGTTCATTTTGTTTTTTTTGTTTTTTTTTTGTTACAATTATTTTATTTTAATTCCCTGATCAACAACTATCAGGTTGCTAGAATGCTGGTGAAAAGCATGAGTGTCACAAACTCCCTATTATAATAAATTTCAAACTTATCAAATATCTGTCAAAGATGTTTTGAAGAAGAGGAAATGTTTCTTGTGCGGAGACTGCACCCACTAAGAGCCTATGCTTAGCTCCAGTTTTATGATATTAAGTAAACAAGAGAAATTCTGCAGTTGATCAACAGACCTATGATCAAAAGCATTCTAGCTGTGACCTTTATCTTTTTTTTTTTTTTTTTTTTTTTACAACCAGACAGTCATGGGCATCATTTTTTCTTGCTTGCATGAGGCAGAGTTTTTCTACAGCTGGATGCACTTCCTGCCATCAAACCTCCACTTGTTTATTGAACAACTAACAGCCTGGACATGTTCTCTGTGGAGAACTGGAAACAGGCAATACTTTTTATGGAGTCTTTTGTTTACAAAGATCGTGCAATATGTCAAGACTTGTCAGGAAGCCTGAATATCCTTTCATTATGGCATATAACCAGCCAGGGCTCCTTCATTTTCCATCTACCATACCAATAGGAGGAGGATCTGACTCATGAAAATCTGCTTTAATGAATTCTGTCTGACCCATGCAAACAGGGAAAAGTGGATGCTAAAACAATGCAAACAGGGAAAAGTGGATGCTAAAACGAGATTATGAAGATGTGTGTATATACATATATATATATATATATATAAAATGATCACAAATGGGGTTTAAAATTTACAACAGCTGTTTCAGCAGAATTTTATTGATGTATTTATGGATTACATAATATACAATTCACCATCTTCAGGTTAAATTTTAAACTGGTATCATGCAGGTGACATAATACATCAATAGTGATAAATCCAACTAACATTGTTGGATATGTGGTATTTTGAAAGTAACAGAATTTATAAAGAAATTAGAAGTGGCTTTAGCAAGCATGCAAGAATCAAAGGGATCAAACAACTATTTTATTTCAAAATGCTTATCTAAATTAGTTTATGACTAATATTGGCTTTGAAGAACAAAGAACCATGGACATGTTATAGCCATTAGTTAACCTTAGGGTCGTTAAAGCCAAACAGATTTCTTCTCAGTTAAGTCAGATAAAAGAAAACAAACCTCTGGGCAGTCATCACGCTTTTTGCTTCATTCAGTCATCTAAGTACCACAGGTATACACATATTCACACACAGACATATACATGCGTATACAGAAATGATCATGAGGATGATGCATATATTATACACACACTGATACACATATATATTTACACATTAGCACACATATATACATACATACCCCCAACTGTTTTATGTTCACAGGGGAGATTTACCAACATTGATCTGGCATTGCTATGGGAACGAGAATGGGCCCCGATTTCACCAACTTATTTGTTGGTTACATTGAGGCCCAAATATTCTCACAATTCTCCAGACCAACTCCAGAGCTACACGGTCGCTATATAGGCACCACTTCCCTCTCACGCAAACAACCCTCCAATTTCATCTCTTTCATTTCTAACTTTCACCTTTCTCGCCAAATTACCTCTACCATCTCTGACACCTCTGTAAACTTTTAAAAAATTCTGGATGCTGGAGGAGGAGGCAGGAGTGCCATGATAGTAGTAGGATGTTAAATGGTCAAGTGCCCTGAAAGTGACTTGTTGTGGATAGTAGCAGTGACTGAATTCTTGAGACATGTCTTTTGAATGTTTTGCTTATAAAATTTGCGTAGGTGTTATTCTAAACAGCAATAGTGGTAAAGTTAGGAAGAAGGTGGCGGAGAGGAAGAAGAAGGAGAAAGAGAAGGGTGAATAAGAAGGAATGTAGGTGGTATGATAGTAGTAGGATGTTAAATGGTCAAGTGACCTAAAAGTGGCTCGTTATGGATTATAGCAGTGATTGGGACTGTTTTTTAATGAATTCTTGGGAATCTCTTGAGTGTATCATTTTTAATATTTGCGTGTGTGTTTGTGTTACTCTAAGGCCGTGGTGGATATGTCATTTGTTGTAGGTGCGTTCAAAAGGGGTCTGTATTTTGTAATAAAGAGAGTCTCTTTACTAATTTGTTGGCTATAGGTTGTATCGTCCCTGAATTGGTAGAGGGGAAAAATTCTGAAGCTTGGATTTTTGTTATTGGTGCAAATGTCGATGAGTTGGCTGAATGCTATTTTTCTGTTTTGGGAAATTTTGATCTGGGATCTGTGCAGAGCCATCCTTTTATGCAGACTGTTTTTTGTTTGGCCTATGTATTGCTATTGACACCCAGAGCAGGTTAGTGTGTATATCGGGTTCTCCGAAGTACATGTGAAGTTGCTTTTCACAGTGAAACGTTGTCCCTGTTTGAAGGAGAACTCTGATCCCTCAATTAAATTGACGCATATCCCACAGTTGGGTCTTCCGCATTTTTTTTACTGACGGCTTCTGTGTTGTTGTTGAGCGTATTCGGGCTTGTGTTCAGAGACTTTTCATAGATTTGGGTTGTCTCTTGCTTTTTATGATGGTGTGTGTTTGGAGGATTAAGTTCATTCTGTGGTCCTTTTTTTAGCAGGGGAATGTTTTGAAGGATGGTGTCGAAGGCTTCATTGTTAAGAGGGTTGTGTGTGGAGATGTTTGGTTGTAAATCCTTCTTTAATTTGGGATGTCTGAGTTCCTGGATGCTGAGTTGAAGAGCACGTTGAAAGCATATGTCAATTAGTGAAGGTGGGTAGTTCTTGGTGATGACTGTATCCTTTAGTTCATGTAGTTGTGTGTCTCTGGTGTTTGCATTAGAAACTATAGTACATATCCTTTTTGCTAGGTTGAAGGGGATATTTATTCTGATGTGTCTGGGATGGCATGAGTTGAACGGTAGATATTGCTTGGAGTCCGTGGGCTTGTAGTATATATCTGTTTCTATTACATTGTTAGATTTCTTAATGAGGATGTCAAGGAAGGGAAGTTGTTGATGGCTATATTCCATCATGAATTGAATGTTTACGTCAAGTCCATTTATAAGTGCTTGGAATTCTTTAAGTCTCTCTATATTTTCATGCCAAAGAATGAAACAGTCATCCAGGTATCTCTTCCAGTTAGTTTCTATGTAGAGGGAGAACCTTACGATAAAGACTAATTTCTAGATATCCCATGACTAGGTTAACAAAGGAGGGGGCCATTCTCATACCCATCGCAGTCCCTGATTTTTGTCGATAGAAGTTGTCTTTGAAGATGATGTAGTTATTTTCCAAGATAAATTTTAGCCCTTCTATCACAAATTTTTTTTTGATGCAATGTAGGAGTTCGTTGACGTATTGCCTCTATTCCTAGGTTGTGAGGGATATTGGAATAGTATCGAAGGATACTAGTAGGGTGTTTTTGTTGATTGTTTCAGGAAGGTGATTAAGCATATCCAGGTCATCCCTTATATAGCTTTTGACATGCTTGAGGAATGGTTTTAAGAGGGTATCTAAAAAGTTACTGAGGCAGTGCGTTTCGCATGTGGGACCTGCTATTATAGGTCTCAATTTGAGGTCATTAGGAGTAGAGACTTTGATTATTATGTCTGTGGCTATCTTGCATGTGTTACTTATTTTCTCACTTTTGTGTATCTTGGGAATACCGTAGAATTGACTGGTTTTACTTTTGAAATTGGTCATATAGTCATATTCTTTGTCAGTGAGCCCTTCTCTGTATAGGTTTAACATGGATTTTAGGTCTCTCATTATTTTCTGCTGACGTTGGGCCTTTTCATTTGTGTCTTCCAATATGGATAGTACTAGAGTTATATAGAATACCGTGTCCATTAAGACAACTTCACTTCCTTTATCAGCCTCTTTGATTGTTATTGTTTCGTCATCTTTTAATTTGTTCAGCTCAGCCCATTCTTTTTTGCTGAAGTTTGGTTTGTGTTTTTAATTGTGTATATGTTGATATGGGTAATTCGAGATGTGTTCACAGAAATGATCAGGAGTTTTGTTCTTACCTTTTGAGGGGGTGTAGTTACTTCTATTTTGGACCAACGATTCGTCCTCGTATTTGTCATATAGCTCCTCAGCGAGTCATAATTTTCTACAAAATTCCACGATGTCTTCTTTCATTTCATTGTAGTTGGGTGTTGTGGGGCGGGTGTAAAATTGAACCCTTTGGAGAGTATATTGATTTGGTTTGCTGTTAGTTCTTTGTGAGTTAGATTGATAATTTTTATCACTTTTGGTTCCTCCTGTCTGTTTGGTGCTATCTTGTGTCTCTGTGTTTGCGTATTGGGTCTAAAAAATTATTGCGGTGGTAGGGACGGTAGCTATTATGTAGTTGTTCCTTGTTGTTGCAGGGTGCTCTGTTGTGGTTTATGGTGTGGGTTCTTGGAATGGTATTGAAAAGTGTATCCATATATCCCATGTTCGGATGTAGTGTTTTAGGGAGACGTCATTGGTAATTATTGCGTGTGGTATGAGTTTGTTGTGCATGGTTGTTTAGTAGATTGTTGGAATGAAAATTTCGTTGGTAACTCCTTATGGGGGGGGGGAGGTTGCAATGTCTATCCTGCGGGTAGTGATTTTTCTTTTCTCTGTTCGAAGTTAGGGTACTCCCGATATTGTATTGCTGGTGGCTTACAAAGTTAGGGTTAGGTCTTGTATTCTTTTTTTGATAGGGGTGATGGTTCCGAATTTTTAGACAGGTGTGAATCAGTGCTTGAGTGTTGTTTTGATTTTCTTATTTTCAGGAAAGGGTTGTTGGAAGCGTGCTCTATTTCAAAGATGGTTTCAAAACCATTTAATTCCAAGATTTATTTATGTTTAACAGCTGAATGAATTTAATAAAAGCATCTAAATATGAAGCATCATGAAAATCGTTCAAATTGAAGTCCTTCTTGAGAAAAAACATTTTTCTAAATGAATAAATAAAATTGAATATTAAGTATTTATGGAATTTTGATTTACTGTGAGGTGACTTTTGGCAAACCCTGTATATGCATATATACAGGCATTTACATACATTCATAAACATGTTACCACATGCACATACACATACACGCATAGATATACACACATACACACACACACACACACACATATATATACAAAATATATATATATATATATATATATATACATACACATACATATATGCACATACACATACATGTGCATAAATACATATGCATGCATACATAAATACATACTTGCACACACATTTACACACATACACACACGTAAGTATATATATACACACTTACATAAATGCATACACACATGCATAGCTGCCCACTCATGAGTATGTGTTCATACCCCGCACATATGTGTATATATACACATACAAATCCACGCTCACACACATATACACACAGACTATTTATCTATTCGTTTATCTATTCATTTATTTATTTATTTACACCTGTATATGTGTATGTGTCTATACATAAATATTTATATGTGTCTATTTACCTATTTGCTTATTCAATTGTTTTTTATACATACAAATATCTTCTATACACCTTAAAATAACTATTGCACTTACATATAATTTTCACCCCTCATATATATATTTTCTAATACAACCAAAAATACTTTTAGTAACCTTTTACTAACATTTGAACAGACACACTTGACAACATTAATAATCATCTGACTATTAATTAATTATTTGTCTTACATTACTAATCACTTTTACACAGCCTTATCAATATCTTCACACTGGTTGAAAACTTACGTAATTCCCTCCCTTCTTGTATATTTTTCAAATGTAACTGAACAAAATTAAACATGCACCATTTTGTGTGTATGAGAGTGTGGCAGTATATGAATATATATACGTGCATGTGGGTATGTATGTATGTGTGTGTGTGTATATATATATACATACATATATCTGTGTGTGTGTGTGCCTATTTATATATACACCTTTTGCATTCTTATCATTTATTTCCACTAAAATAAACTATATATTTCGAACAGGAATTTGGCAGCGCCACCTCTAGCTGAACAATTATTCTGTGCTGATGAAGGGAAATAATCCGGAAATCGCGATACACAGATATTGTTTTGAGCTGAGTGGGGGTGCTAGATTCCCTTGTTTGAAAATATAGGGACACAGATCGTATTGTGTAGCCAGCTGGAGATGTTATCTCCTGGGGCGAAATTACAGCAACATTCATCCTAAACCAGGACTGCAGTGTTATATTGGCAAGCAATCTTTACTCCAAATGAATACATGTCAAAAACCTGTTAAGCGAAGGAAATGAAAATTAAAAATATAAAGTAAAAAATCAACATTCAGAGTTGGTGTGTACAATATATATATCAAGTCATCCCATAAGTTCTGTCCGAATTTTGAATAAAGAAAACAAGTGATTAAATGTTATAATTAATTGAATTTAATCATCAATGTACTTTCCCTCATTATCTATGACTTCTTTCCATCTATTTACAAGCTTTTTAATCCTATCAATGTAAAACTCTTTCAGTTCCAAAGCAAAGAACTCTGAAATGTCAGTTTTGACCTCCTCCTGGCTTGCAAAATGATTCTGTAAACTACGAAACAAATGGTAGCCTGAAGAAGCAAGGTCGGGAGAATAAGGTGGGTGAAAATTTTTTTCCCAACCAAGCTCTTCGATCTTCTGTTATGTGATCTTTGCAGTGTGGGGTCGTGCATTGTTCTGATGAAATATCACTCATTTTCGATTCACTAAAGCATGTCTTTTTTTCTTCAAAGCTTGGTTCAAACACTCTAATTGCTGACAGTAGACTTGAGCATTGATTGTTGCATTAGGTGGTAGCAATTCAAAGTGAATTACTCCTTTGCAATCCCACCAGATAGAGAGTAGAACTTTTTTCCCATGAAGTTCCCTTCTCGGTTGTGGCTGAGCTTTTTCCCTTTTACCAAGCTACTGTTTACGACATTTAACATTTCGATAGAAGATCCATATTTCGTCACCAGTCACAAGTCTATCCAAAAAGGGTGAAATGAGTTCGCGAGAGTGGAGAGAAGAGCAGATGTCAACTCGGGATTTGCGATTGCTTTCGGACAATTCATGAAGCATCCATTTTCCAAGTTTAGGAACCTTTCCAAGTTGTTGAGATGATGATGAACAGTTGTATGGTTTGAACTAAGCGTTATTGCCAACTAGCAGAGATACCCAGCATTGCTCGTGTTACATGCAATTGAAGAATGAGACTTTTCTGTTATATTTTCTGTAAGGAACTGGAATACATATGATTCGAATTTCATGAAAATTGCACATGAGGGTTCCTTCCCTCTTTACACACCCTAAAAAATTCTAATCATGAGACATATATCCCATACTATTGATCTTTATGCGCATATTCCAAAATTTCAGTCTTCTGGAACCTGTAAAAATGATTTTGCTCCTGAAAAATGGAGCTCATGGAGCTCTAAAATGTAGGAATGATGGCCCCTATTGAGGGTGGGGGTGTTAATGTCAACCAGAGAAGTTGAATTGTTGGAAATATTTTTAACTTGGGTCTTATAGTATGCTTGTATATATGTGAGAGTATAGTCTCACTTTAATAGTTTCAGTATCAAATTGAAAGTATTAAAGTGAAAGTATTTGAAATTACAGTAGCAACATGTTACTGTTTCACTTTTGACAGGTAATACTGAAATAGTGGAATAGTTTCAGTGTTAGAGTGAAAGTATCTGACATTACAGTAGAGTGATGTTATTGTTTCATTTTTGACACATAATACTGAAATAGTGGAGGAGATAAGATATTGCTGTAGGCTCGAACTATGCAAGAAGTTTAAAATTTTTGGGGCCTAAAACACTACATGGACCCTAAAAGGATTTTGCTCCTGAAAAATGGAGCTCATGGAGCAGAAAAATGTGGGAGTTAAGGCCCCTATTGGGGGTGGGTGTATTAATGTCAACCAGAGAAGTTGAACTGTTGGGAATCTTTTTAACTTGTGTGTAATATGTATTGTCTGAATTTCTTTGAAATAGGAAATATATATATGTTCACTGGATTTGTAAAAGAGAGCAAAGCTACAGGAAAGCAAAAGACGAATGATCATGATAATCAGTCAGCTACCCTAGCCTAGTTGTTACTACTCCCCAACGTAGGATTCCTCACCATACAGGTGACAGGCACAGCTGTAAGATGCATTACAGATCTATAGCAATTGGAAGGGCATGACCCAATTGAAATAACAACATATGATGCTTGGAGTAAAGGGAAATGAAAGTGTCGCCTCTGGAGTTTGCAAATGACCACTATACCGATAGGTAACTGTGCAGAAAAAATTTATAATCGATAAATGTCTTAGAACAACCAGTCACTCATCTGGGAAGGCCTTGAAATCAATGTTATCAACTGAGGACTATGTGTGTTGCAGTGATAATAAAAAGACTCAAAGGAGGTCTGCAACGAAATAATTTTACTCAACACTTTGCAAGTGAATCAGTGGAGGCAAAGATGCGTCTCATTTACTTGACAATTTATGCACCACATTGCAGAAATCACAATGAAAGTATATCTGAAAGGGTAGTCTTACACTGTTGTACTGTTGAATTACAAATAATGCTCATCTGTTATGTTCGGGTGACCCTATAGGTTCCAATAGTACAACTGTATTCGTCTTTGCTTAGGAAAAATGACTAAATTGTGGGTGTGAAGTCCCCATGAAGGGGTCTTTGTAACTTCTAAGAAGAAGAAATTTTAGAAACATTATTTTATTTGTGTGTAATATGTATGGTTAAAATTTCATCAACATCAAAAATATATGAATTTTCATGGGGGTTATGGCCGTTATGCATAGAATATAATTTCCAAATTTCATAAAGATCCATTCAGTACTTTTGACGTAGTTTTGGATAAGAAAACAAATTACTAATGTGTGTGTTTGTGTGCATGTGTATGTGTGTGTGTGATGGATGTATATATGTATAGATATCTGTATGCATGTATATATATATGTATATATGTGTACATATTACATGTACATCTATATATATACATCTACACATATACATATACATGTATGCATATAGATCTATATCTATATATATATCTATACATATACGTGTACATATACATCTATATGTATACATATACATCTCTCTCTCTCTCTCTCTCTCTCTCTCTCTCTCTCTCTCTCTCTCTCTCTCTCTCTCTCTTTCTCTCTCTCTCTTTCTCTCTCTCTCTCTCTTTCTCTCTCTCTCTCTCTCTCTCTCTCTCTCTCTCTCTCTCTCTCTCTCTCTCTATATATATATATATATATATATATATATATATATATATACATATATAGTTTTAGGGAAAATAACAATGTAATTTTGGATTTTGTCCCTAATATTATTATTAATGTAGAACGGTAGAACAGTGTAAGACTATCCTTTCAGATATACTTACATTGTGATTTCTGCAATGTGGTGCATAAATTGTCAAGTAAATGAGACGCATCTTTGCCTCCACTGATTCACTTGCAAAGTGTTGAGTAAAATTATTTCGTTGCAGACCTCCTTTGAGTCTTTTTATTATCACTGCAACACACATAGTCCTCAGTTGATAACATTGATACACCAGCATGACCGCAGCCACTTGGCTGAAACACATAAATAAATAAATATATATATACACCATTAAAGTGAAAGTATCTGTCATTACAGTGTCAAAATGTGATTGTTTCAGTTAGTGGAATAGTTTTATTTTTAAAGTGAAAGTATTTGACATGAGTGTTTTTGTTTCACTTTTGACACGTAATACTTAAATAGTGGAGGAGATATTATGTTGCTATGGGCTCGAACTATGCAAGAAGTTAAAAAATTTTTTTGACTAAAACACAACCGGGACCCTAAGTAAGGCATGTGTAAAATTTGAATGAAATTGGTTGTGTAATTCTCGAGTTTTAGCGATTCACACAGACAGACAGACAGACAGACAGACAGACAGACAGACACACATTCTCATTTTTATGTATATAAATTCTTCAACTGATAATGCAGGATTTTCTTCAAGTAATGACTCAAGGAGCATATCATCAAACTCAACTGGACGTCCTGTTCGATCTTCATCTTCAAGGCTGAAATCTCCACTTCTGAATTTTGCAAACCATCTTCTGCAAGTTCTTTCATTCAAGCATTCTTTCCCATAAAGTGAGTGTATGTTTCGAATCACTTCGGCTGCAAAGTTTCCTTTTTTGTACTCATAAAGCATTATGTACCTCAAATGCTCTTTGGATACTTCCATGTTAGAAAGGGTTTTAATCAAAGAAATTTTAATTCTATTATTCTGTAAAATAATATTTAATTAGTTATATTTAATTAGTTTAAATGTACACAAATGCATAAAAATAATTTTAAATTCCATTAGACATTCTAAATTACTTTTAAATTTCATTCAATTTTAAAAAAGATAAAATCGGACAGAACTTATGGGATGACCTGATATGTTAGGCAAGGTGTATATGCCTGGGCAGAAGCATAAATGTAATATGCTGGTGCGTTGAAAGAGATATGCAACTCTATTAATTACGCGACCCACTAGAGGTCTAATAGAGGTAAGTTTTCTTTCAGTGGCGCAGAGAGCAAGTGATAGCACACATGAAAATATGAGTGTTGCAAATGTGTGTAAGCATACAAGTGTGATGTAGAGAGCAAAACATTTTTAAAACAAGGCAAAACATATGTACATGCACTTAACAGGATGTATACTTAGAATGATCCTCCTTGTAAACGTGCAAAAATAAGTGATTATTTCAAATGAGTACCATCAAACATGTAAGTATCCTTAAAGATATACTGAAAAAGGGTAAAACAAATTATTTCCTGTAAAACCTGAACTGTGTTCCTCCTCTCTGGCCTTTTGTCAGCAGAGCTTATCTATTACTGACCCATCCATCGTCTGTTTGTTCATCAACTTTTTCTACAAATGACTTCTCTCAAACGGTTGGCCCAAATGGGCCCAGATTTTTATGATACTGTGAAAGGTCATTCATTATATTAGCCTAAAACTAAATTTACTGTCTAAAGTCATTATTTATTGTCAACTCCTTGATAAAATCAAAATAACACAAAAACAAATATTTTAACACCCCCTGATTTTGAATACTAGGCTCACTTTTATCATTAGTTAAGGAAAATCAGAGGAGACAACTGATCTGTAGCCTCAGCCTGGCTACGGATCCTCTACATATATGTCCACAACAAGTTTTTACTTTTGTTTATAATTTCTGACTCTACTATTTGTTCCCTTTTTTCTTTCTTTCTCGCTACCCTTCTACAATCCTCTTTATTTTCTGTTTCTCCCCCTCCTTCTTTGCTGTCCTCTGTCTATCTTTCGTTCCTTCTCCCTTCTCCTCACTCCTTTTGTTTCCTTTCCTCATCCTCTCTCTTGTCTCCCTTCTCCTCTGCCTATTTGTTCCCACATTACTACAGGCCATTTTTTTCTCTCCTTTTTTTTTCTCTTCTACTATTTGCTTCTCTTGTATTTATTCTATATTCTTCCAAAATTTCTCCCAGGCATTACCCATTACAATGTGTCTTGGCCTGATGGCCCTTAATGTTTGTCTTTGTCAATTGTTTACTCTGTATGTCCACCCTGTCATTGTTTGTTCAATCAAAGCTCTAAACTCTCCAGAAATTTTATATTTTTAAAATTTTAAATTCCTGGATGCTGCTGTTTAATGAAGTTTTCCTATCTTGTCGTTGAAAGCTCAAAATAGGGAGTAATTAACAGTCAACAACTGAGGAGGGGGTTAGACTTCTTGAGGTATTTTGTCCCATACTTGTCTCTCGTTGTGCGTTTACATATTTTTCACTCATTGGTGATATCTTGTTCTTATTGTATATTTTTTAGTAATTTGTCTTGTACTTATCGCTTGTGTGTCTACGTATTTTTCACACGTTGGTGATGTTCTGTACTGGATAGGAGTGGCTGTTTGATAAGAAGCTTGCTTCCCAACCACAAGGTGCCACTGCATGGCACCTTGGGCAAGTGTCTTCTACTATAGCCTCAGACTGACCAAAGCCCTGTGAATGGATTTGATAGACGGAAACTGAAAGCAGCCTATATATATATATATGTAAGTATTTGTGTGTCTATGTTTGTCCCCCCACCATCGCTTGACACCCAATGCTGGTGTGTTTACATCCCCGTAACTTAGCAGTTCAGCAAAAGAGACCGATAGAATAAGTACTAGGCTAACAAAGAATAAGTCCTGGGGTCGATTTGTTTGACTAAAGGTGGTGGTCCAGCACGGCCACAGTCAAATGACTGAAACAAGTAAAAGAATAAATATATATATATATATAGGTTATGAGAGGTAATGGTGTCAATAAGACCCAAAGGTGTCAGGTAATGCTGAGTAACCATAGTTAAGCTCCAGGCTCGGTGATTATGCAAATAAGGAGTCCAACGTAGGTCATATATCAGCATGTGTATATATAAGAACATCTTTTTTCAGAATGAGATTAAAAAAACCAGGCTGTGAAGATTTTAGAACATTTATAAATAGAAGGTCTACAGCTGTTTCCAGGATATTTATTATATATCCCTTCATCAGAGACGGTGTGAGAAAATGGTTAAGCAATAGTTAATTTAGATAAGATACAAAATTGAGAGTGAAGTATCTTATCTAAATTAACTATTGCTTAACCATTTTCTCACACCATTTCTGATGAAGGGATATGATAAATATCCTGGAAACAACCTTCTATTTATAAATGTTCTAAAATCTTCACAGCCTATATAAAGTGTGTGTGTATATATATATATATATATATATATATATATATATATATATATAATATCAACGTTTTTATATCAAAAAATGTCAAGGTTTATAATAATAAGAAAATCAAATAACAATAAATATCTGTCAAGTTGAAGGCATAAAACGTCTATTGGAGGAATAATATCTGTAGATAAGGAAAAAGAAAACATATATAAAGATAGTGTAATTAACTAAAGAACAACATCACTTAACTTAACGAAGATTCTTAGTAGACTGTGGTATTACCCATGAAGCAAAGAAATATATACGATGTGTATCACATGACAGAATGGCGTTTATATGTGACCTCAAATATTAAAATTAACGTGTAGATTTAAAATATGTGAGACACGAGACAATATGGTGTAGAAAGAGAAGAGGGAAGAAAACTAAAAAGAAAAAAATGATAAGGTAAGTGCAAGACATGGAACCAAACAATATTATGCTGTTATGTTATTGAGTAGAAGACAAATTAGTAAATTAAGTGATAGGAGCTAAAATGTAAATGTATTTAAGGATACGTAAGATATACAATAACAAAATATGAAGGAAGGTAGTAATACAATGAACTCATTATACATCTCTAAGAAGATAGTTAATTTTTACTCGAACCATGTATTAACCAAAACCTACATACTAGCAAGACTAATCACTGCTAAGGAGTCATAACAATAGCAAGTATAATAAAATAAGGTTTATATAAATCTCTTTAAACAGAAGAGTATTAATCACAAAGCCATCGCAACTATCTGAACTTTAACCCTATTACGAAGTAGTTACTAAGCAGATATTTACAATAGAGTTGTGCGAACATTATCTGAACTTATTACATAAAAAGTTAAGTTTATGTCTACATTTAATTTTGCGTTCATCTTGGGAGTTTATTAATTTTTTATTATTAGTGAATAGTATCTCCTTAAACTTGTTAGCGCATAAAGAGCAGGATTTACTGCCTATTCGGTAAGATTTAGCCTTACAAACTATTTCCCATTTTAAATTGTATTTAATTCCTTTCGATTTAAGGTCCCATACGTATTTGCTAAGGCAAGTGGAATTAATTAAGTTGCTATTCTTTAAAAAAAGTGCATATGTTGAACCACTCGTGATTTTATTTTATTAGAGGTTGAGCCGATGTAAATCGTATTTAGACTATATCTATTCTTGTTATTATAATCATTAGGAGTCACTGCACATTGATATACCACATTCTCTAAATTACATTTATGATTAAATTTGCATTTAGTTTTATCTCTGCATGTGCAGTTAGTTATTTGCTGGTCTATGTTATTACCACTATTATTATTGAGAGTGTGGCTTAATTTATTATTGTAGAACTTGTTCAGTTTAAACTTGTTAAAGGATGAGATGATGTTACCAACATTATTAGTAGTGGAGTAACCAACCCCTAAGTTCTTACTAGAGAAAATGTCTTCATATTTTTTATTGTCTTTTAATGAATGTTTCGATTATATTTAGAATTTCTTTAATCATATTTGTTTTAACCTGGTTCCCGTAATGGATGATTAACCAGATTTTTTCATTGTTATTTCTATAAATAGGTTTATAATTTTTATCTTTAAATGAATGATCTATCCTTGTATTAGCTAATCTATGATTCTTATTGTTGCGTTTGCATTTATTGTTAGCCTTATCTTTATTTATAATATCGTAGTTATCTATGGGAACCTTGTATTTCGTACCTTTATGTTTGTTATTATAAAAATCATATGTATTGTATTTATTATTATATTCTTTTATATTAAAGATGTAGCTAGAATTACTATTTAAAAATTTTATGCTATTATTATAACCCGCCTTAAAGTGCATGTTTATGGAAAACTTCATAGTTAGACAAAAGTAGTGATATTCTTCTTATATTATATGTTAACGATTTTTTAATCGCGGGAAGGTGGTTGCTCTTAGCATTGATATAATTAAGGTTTTCATTGTTTTTATGGAAAGGTTGAGTTATACCTGTTATTAAATTAAGGTTAACATCTAGATAATTAACATTGTAGTGCTCATTATATATGGTAATGCTTAATCCATATCTTTTGAAAAACATATATATTTTCTTCTTGTATAATTCTAGAGTTCTGTTGGTACAGTCCATAGTAATTAAAAGGAGGTCATCCCTATATAGACCACCTTCTAACTTTAAGTTTTCTAGTGTAAGTTTGGATAATAAGTGCATGCTTACTATGTCTGTTACCTGAGAGGAATCAGGTGCCCCCATAGTATCCTTTCTCACCCATATTTTATTGTTATATCTAATTAACGATTTTCTATCCATTTTTACTACGTTCACCTCATCATACGTCATTCCAACCTTATTCATTGCATACATAAGTGCCTTGTTGAGGAAGATTTCGTTAATAGAAGAGTAGTAATTATCTATATCTATTTGGATGAATTTATGTCTATTTTTATCTTTAATGTTATTGAACCATTTTAGGGTATCCTTGGTGCTGATCCAAAGCTTGAGGTGATTTAAATTACTTAGTCTATTAATATATTTATCCAAGATTATCTTACTTGATTTGCCTATGTCAGATTTGCTTGGGCAAATGAGTCTAACTTTTAGGTCTGAGTAAAAGTTGTCTTTGTGGTCCTTTAATGTAAACCTTGGGTGCATTGGTTCATATGGTTCCGTTTTGTTGTCTAACTCGTATTTTATCATTATTGGTTTTAAGGCCTTATTTATGTTATATAGGGTGTTGTCCGTGACTATTTTATATTTTCTATTTATTTCCTTCTCTAACAATTTGTCGTATAACTTAATATCTAATTTATAAAGGTTTCCCGTTTTATCAGATGGGATTATGATTTCCTCTAATCTACGCATTTCTTTTAGTTTGTTAGCAAGATTTTGTAAAAATTTTGTGAAAATTCGTTATGCCTGTTAGGGTATTTGTGGAATTTAATGTTTTTTTACTACCTTCCGGATTTTGTCTTCTAGGGTTTGTATATCCCTATTGTATGGGGGTTCATTTCGAGATTTAAATTTAGAGTTAATGAATTTAGTAATATGGATATATTACTAACATTAAGTATGTCATTATTAATGTAATGTGCTTTCCATCTTATCCTGTTTAAGAAATCCTTAATATTGTTGATTAATTTTATAATGAATTCCTTTCTAGAGGGTATCAGAATGTCCTTCAGTGATGAATCCCAGTCCAGTGGTTCTATCTTTCCCGTAAGTTCCATAACGCAAATTGGAAGTTGAAAATAGTCATACACACACACACACACACACACACACAAACATGTCTATGTGAATATGCATGTGACTGTATATATATGTGTGTGTGTGTGTGTGTGTGTGTGTGTGTGTGTTTCATCATTATCACCATTTAACGTCTGTTTTCCATGCAGGCATGGGTGGGACGGTTTGATCAGGGCTGGCCAGCTGGAAGGCTGCACCAGACTCCAGTCTGATTTGGCATGGTTTCTATGGCTGGATACCCTTCCTAACACCAACCACTCCAAGATTGTAATGGGTGATTTTATGTGCCACTGGCACATGCCATTTGCGTAACGCCAGTAGCTGCCATAACTGCGATTTTACTCGGCTTGATGGGTCTTCTTTTCAAGTATCGTATAATATCAAAGATTTCAGTCAGTCATCATTGCTTCTATGAGGCCCAACATTTGAAAGGTGCTTTTCACATGCCACCAGCATGGGTGCCAGTTCCATGACACCAGCAGCAGACATGACTACGATTTCACTTGGCTTGATGAGTCTTATACAGCATATTGCCAAAGGTTTTGGTCATTAGTCATTGTCTCCATGAGACCCAAAGTTCAAAGATCATGCTTCACCACCTCATCCCATGTATTCCTGGGTCTACCTCTACCCCAGGTTCACTCCACAGTGAGATATCAGCATTTCTTCACACAGCTGTCTTCATCCATATGCATCGCATGGCCATACCAGCACAGTTGTCTCTCTTGCACACCACATCTGATGCCTCTTATGCCCGACTTTTCGCTCAAGCTGCTTACACTCTATCATACATGTCTGGACATTACACATCCAGCAAAGCACACTGGCTTCATTTCTTTTCATGCCTATACATGTCCTCAGCTGCCACAGCCCATGTTTCACTGCCATGGGCACACTGGCATCATACAATCTGCCTTTCACTCTGAGGGAGAGGCCCTTTGTTGCCCGCAGAGGTAGAGCTCTCTGAACTTTGCCCAGCCTATTCTTTTTCTCACAGCTACGTGCTTGGAGCATCCACCTTCACTATTAATTTGGTCACCTAGATAATAGAAGCTATCTACTACCTCTAGCTTACAACCCTAGCAGTTGATGGAGTCTATTTTCTGTTCATTTTCGGTGTTCATTTTACCAGTGCATCTTTCATACACAAAAGCTATTTTCCCTGTTAACCTTCCTCTGATATTGCTGCACATCTTGTGTGTCCATAGCTTACACCACATACATCTTATGGAGTTTCTACTTACACCTTTTTTACAGATCAAGCAGAGCCATCTACCTGAAGGGATTTGTGATTTGTCTGCCTTCCTACTTACTAAGATTTTGGTTTTTGCTAGGTTAACTCTAGGGCTCTTCGATTCTAGACCTTGCTTTCATACCTGAAACTTATCTAGTTCTGGTAGTGATTCAGCTATAAGAACAAGGTCATCAACATAGAGGAGCTCCCAAGAGAAGTCTGTCTTAAATTCCTCTGTTATTGCCTGGCGGGCTATAGGGAACAAGAGTGGGGTAAGAACTAATCCTTGGTGAACTTGTACCCTGAATTCTTCACTGTACTCATTGCCAACCTTCACCTTACTGATAGTGTTCTTGAACATGGCTTGTACAGCTTTCACCAACCATTCGTTTATTGCTAGTTTCTGCATTGACCACCAGATAAGGAATCAGGGGACCCTGTCAAAGGCTTTCTCCAAGTCAACAAAGGCCAAGTACAAAGGTTTATTTTTGGCTATGTATTTCTCCTGCAGCAGCCTTACCAGAAATATAGCATCAGTTGTGCTCATACCTGGCACAAAACCAAACAGCATTTCATCTAGTCTAACTCTCTCCCTATATATGTGTGTGTGTGTGTGTGTGTGTGTGTGTGTGTGTGTGTGTGTGTGTGTGTGTGTGTGTGTGTGTGTGTGTGTGTAGGTATGTACATATATGTATGGATATATGCATATATTTATATATTATTTATATTATTATATGATCAAATGCCATGCATCCTTTTCCAAGTAAGTTTTATCTTAATAATTACGATGCGCCTTCTTCTACTATCTCTTCTCTGTCTATCTCTCTCCTTCTCTTGTTCTTCATCCTTTCTGTTTTTCTCTCCACCCTTTCCCTATTCTTCTCTCCCTTTCACCATTCCATCTCTCTCTCACTCTTCCTCCTTGACTCTCTCGTCACTGACACATGACGAAAGGGGATCTCTCTTTCTGTCCACTGCCTTCCTAAAGAAAAGACGTCCTTTTTTCCGTCTCTTCTCTCATGGCACGTCTACCTAGTGTTCATAATATTTTTTCTATCGTCTTGGCTCAACAGCCCTCACCGTTTGTTTTTACTGTCTTGTTCTCACTGTCTTGTTCTTGTTAACACTTCCACCCCCTGCAAAAAACCCAAATTTTATTTAATTTGCTTTGCGGGAAGGACTGTTTCAACGAAGTCGCGTATTGTCTTTGCCTTCAAAACGCGGAGTAGATGAAACAGGGACAACTGACGAAGGGATATACTCTTTATGTTGCATGTCTCGTTTCTCTGTTTGTTTTTTTCGTTGTTCGAAAAATGTTCGTTTTCTATGTTTTCGTTTCTTATTGTGTTTAATGTTTTTTTGATGTCCTGTACCCATATATATATATGTATATATATATATATATATATTCTTTTACTTGTTTCAGTTATTTGACTGCAGCCATGGTGGAGCACCATCTTTAGCTGAGCAAATTGACCCCAGGGTTTATTCTATCAGTCTCTTTTGCTGAACCACTAAGTTACAGGGATGTAAACGCACCAGCATTGGTTGTCAAACGATGCTGGAGAGACAAACATATACACACACATAGACACACACACACACACACACACATATATATATATATATAACGTCCTGTACCCATATATGCATGTGTATATACATGCATATGTAAGTATGTACATATATATATATATATAAATATATATATATATATATATATATATATATATATATATATATATATATATATATATATATATATATATATATATATATATATATAAATTATTTATATTATTATATGATTGAACGCCATGCATCCATTTCCAAGTAAGTTTATCTTAATAGTTCCGATGCGACTCTATCTTACTGTTCTCTTCCTCTTTTCCTCTCTCCTTTCATTTCCTCTCTCTTCCTTTCTCTAATTTTTTTTTATTTCCCCTTCTCCCCCTTTCATTTTCTCTCTCTCATCCTTTCTCTAATTCTTGTCTTGTCTGTCTCCTCTCCTAACTTTTCTCCTGTTAAAGTTTGTTCCTTCAGCAGCCCTTATTGTTTGTTTTCACTGTCCTGTTTTTGTTACCAGCTTTGACCCTCCACAAATCCCAAATTTTATTTTGCTTTACGGGAGCAACTGTTTTGTCGAAGGTGCATCTTGTCGTAATTGCTCGAAATGTGGAGTAGATAAAGCAGCCGACAACTGATGAAGGGACGCTCTTTATGTTACTTGTCTTGTTTTCCATTTGTTTCTTTCGTTGTTCGCAAAAAAAAGTTTGTATTCAATGTTTTCGTATTTTGTATTTCATGTTGTTTACGTTTTATGACATCCTGTACCTATATATACATATGTATATACAAATATATGTAAGTATGTACATATATGTAAGTATGTACATATATGTAAGTATGTACATATATGTATGTATATATGCATATATATATATATATATATATATATATATATATATATATATGTATATATATATACATATATATATATATATATATATATATATATATATATATATATATATATATATATATATATATATATATATATATATATATATATATACACACACACATATATACGACAGGCTTCTTTCAGATTCCGTCTACCAAATCCACTCACAAGGTGTGGTTGACCCAAGGCTATAGTAGAAGACAGTTGCCTAAGGTGCTATGCAGTGGGACTGAATCCAGAACCATGTGGTTGGTAAGCAAGCTACTTACCACACATCCGATATATAGAGGTGGGCAGCGTTAATCGAAAAGTCGTCAATCCTTTAACCAAAAAGTTAATTTCATTAATCATTAATCTGTTAATTCTTTGAAAATGTTACGTAGGAGTGGCTGTGTGGTAAGTAGCTTGCTTACCAACCACATGGTTCCGGGTTCAGTCCCACTGCGGGGCACCTTGGTCAAGTGTCTTCTACTACAGCCTCGGGCCGACCAAAGCCTTTTGAGTGGATTTGGTAGACGGAAACTGAAAGAAGCCTGTCGTATATATGTGTGTGTATATATATATATATATATATATATATGTATGTATGTATGTATGTGTGCATATGTTTGTGTGTCTGTGTTTGTCCCCCCAACATCGCTTGACAACTGATGCTGGTGTGTTTATGTCCCCGTAACTTAGCGGTTCGGCAAAAGAGACCGATAGAATAAGTACTAGGCTTCCAAAGAATAAGTCCTGAGGTCGATTTGTTCGACTAAAGGCGGTGCTCCAGCATGGCCACAGTCAAATGATTGAAACAAGTTAAAGAGAGAGTAAAGAGTAAAAGAGAGTTAACTTTTGTTGAAAGAAGGCATATCTACAGTTTAATACCCCGCCGATTTTGTTGCTTCATAACTTCAAAAAAAATGAATATTTTTTAACGAAACTTTCACCAAATAATCGCTTATATCCTGTGGATTGAGAGTATGGAAACATTTGTTGGAAAATTTTTCCTGGAGCTTAGGGAGAGGAGTTTCGGAAATTTCACACATTTTCCCCTCATAAGTTTCTGGAAAATAAGTATTTGTTAATGAAATTTTATACTAATACCTTTCAAGTGGTGTAGATTATGATTACAAAGAAATTTGTTGGCAAAATCTTTGAAAGGAGGCAGGGGAGGAGTTTCTAGAAAATGGAGTTTTGGGCCCACATAAGTTTGAATTTCTCCATTTTGACGGGGATTTTTTCCAGTGTTTTTCACCAGTCTTCAGAATAACGGGAGGTGTCTTTTCATGAAAAATATAGGAAATAATTTCGAAAATTTTTTCACTCCTGCTACCCCCTCACCACTCCAGTCCAAAACGATTTTGGCCTTTTTTTTTCTTTTTTTTGTTACACACTTAAAACCCATGGCAGAAACATTTTCAGTTTAAAAAAAGATTGTTAATAATTTCAGAGGAAAATGTTTACTTTAAGGGCGATCTGGCTGTTGTTTCTAGCACATCCTAAAACCTGCCTGCTTATTTCTTTTTCACTCACACATCTATTGATATTTTTCAATATTTTCTCCACATAAACAAAGTAACACGTGTAGTCCTACCAGAGCAAGACCGTGTTATTTTTCTCGCCATAAAGAAATTTTATGGAATATTGATGTCAAAGTAACACATGTGTAGTCCCAACCATGTGTGTAAAAAAAAAAAAACACCTAAAAACATTTTTAGTGTTCATATTAATCTGTCAAATGTAATGCTTATTTGTTCACGTTATTTTGGATTATTCAGGTTCAAGAGAGGTGACCACAACATGTGCTTGTAACTTTGTAAATTTTTTACATACAGATTTGAAATTTTGCCAGTGGGTGTTTTATATATCACTGGTTTATAGTTATGTACTTTTAGCTGATCTTACTGAATAAATTTGACTTTTGTGGGCAGGTAAATTTAATTAACAGGGGTAAAAGCAGTAACATTATGGATAAACACTAAAATTGAAATCCTTAATGCACCTTACCTGTTTGATTTATTACTAAAATTATCCCACATGGCAACCAACAAAAATTTTGTCACTTTTCAAGATGAGGTACATTAATTTGAATTAATTAAAATACAGGTATAATCGGTACAAGATTTTATTCTTTTGGTAAATATTTCGTACCTCGGTGTGGAATAATTTTTTTTCACAGTTTTTTTCAGGTGCATTTAACATATCTGACCTCCAAACCTTCTGCAAGCCACTTTTGTCCAGAAATGAAAGATAGACAGGGTAGTGATGACCTCAAAGTTTCCCACCAAGGGAGCTTTGTTTCATCTGTTTTTTTTCCTTTTTCAGGTTATTTTACATGCTTTCAATGAATGTGACATTGAAATCACAAATAAACGGCTCCTTTTTCCAGAAAAGTAAATATTTGGCTGCTGTTATAGCATGCTCTGCTACCACATAACAGCTATTTGCATTCACACTGAAATATTTACCAACTTTTTTCCTTCCATTTATTTTTTCCAATTTATGGAAGTCGATATTTTCTCTGCTGACATCCACCTCAGTGAGGTCATGCATCAAGTGGAAACACATCAATCACTCTTCCCTCTTGACAGGACAAAGAAATTTCCCACTGTCTTTACAAGCAACAAATGGGTGGATTTGGTTTCAAATCCAGGCATAGCCAAACGAGGTCCTACAAGTTATTTATAATATGTGGAGTTATTTTGGGGTTGAAAGAATGATGCATACAATATTAAATATGCTAAGACAATCTGAAAACAATAGAAACTTTTAAAGTTTTACTGGTTTTTATGAAATTTTGGGGTTAATGAACTAAATGCAACGGGAATTAATTAGTCCCATAATGATTTTCAAAGTTAACTTAAAAGTTAAATTGTTATCAAAAATGTTAACTTCGTTAATTAACGATTAATGGATTAACAGACTTATGCCCAGCTCTGTGTATGTATATATATATATGTATATATATATATATATATATATATATATATATATATATATATATATATATATATATATGCATATATATATATATATATATATATATATATATATATATATATATATATATATATATATATATATATATATACACATATATGTTGATATATATATATATACTGACTTCTATACATAGGTATGTGTGAATATGTGTTAGTATATATTATCTACACAAATACATACACAATATCTCTGCTGAAATATAGACAGTATTTGCCTTCAAATTTTCCAAAGGCTATAGTCAAGTATATATATATATACTGCTGTTCTTATTCAGATTAGTAAACAATAAATATAAAGATATATTATCATAATTCTTTCAAAACATCTATATTTTATTTAAAAATATCCAAATTGTAATAACAGAATTTCAATCTGAAAATTTGTGAATGTTGAATCTACTCAGAATAAACAATATTTGTTGTATAATTTTTTGTTGGTGTCGAAATGAATAAATTTTTGCTGCTTCCAAATCATGAGCAAGCAACATAGAGTTGGCCATGGGAGAAGCATGTAGTAGAGAGATCAAGTCAAACTAATTTGAGTGATTGACCCTGAGATTTGTTAATTGAAGGTATGAGAGGAATTTTTGGAATAAAGACATTTTCTCCTTTGTAACTACCTATTATGATTGTTGCCTGTAGGACATGGGGTTTCATGGAAGTAACAATTAAGTGAGTTCCATTACACAGGTGAGATGGGTCAAGATTCCTAAACAACATAATGGGAGCACCCAGTTTTATTGTCGTCAAGTTATGTGATGGCACTCCAGTGGCTTTAAGTGTGTTCAGAAATTCAACAAGTTATTGAACAACCTAATCTTGATCAACTGTTGTCAGTTTGATTGAAAAGTCATTTCTGATGTATCTGTTAACTTTTGAAGAAGTTCATGATTGAGTTTATTAACCATTTCATTAGCTGGAGCCAGTATAGCTCTTTCACATAGCCCGTTTACATCAGTGTAATTGACAGATAAATTAGGAAATACTTTGTCCATATGATCCCTAAGACAAAGTATCATTTGATCACATGTAATTTCATGTAGCTGAAGTCTTGAGTTGAATGTTAATACCCCATTACCAATCTTAAGAAGCTCTTATGATTACCTTGTAGAAGTACTCTCATGTTGCCTGTAAGATGAAGTTCTTCCACATGTCTCCAAAGGTACGATTTTTGTAAGTATGCATTGACCTCATCAGCTTTTGATCCTTTGGGGATAACTGGCAATATTTGATAAAAATCTCCTGCAAGAAGAACTGTTACTCCTCCCACAAGCATGCTACTTCTTTTATGTCTTGGAGGGTACGGTCAAGTACCTCTAGAGCTTCAGTGTGACATAGTGCACTCATCCCAAATAATGAGGCAAGTTTGTTAGAGAACTGTTGCCATTACAGAGTTTTTGGAAATGTTGCACATTTGAGATTCTTTCATTGCAAAGTTTAGAAGGAACTTGAACATGGAATGAGCACTTCTTCCCCTATTGAGGAGGGTAGCTGCAATACCAGAAGATGCAACACTGGAAGAAGGTTAGATTTTATCTCCTTCCATTTAGGATTGCAGGTGAAAGTGACAAAAAGATCTGGTTTTCCATGTCCTGACATATGTCATAGCATCTTGTGTTCATTCGTGCATATATCGAGGAGCACTTGTGAATGAAGATGGGAGGATTATAAGTTGCCCCATGTTTTGAATATCACCATCTGTGCTCTGAGCATCTTGGAGATGTACATAATTTTTAGCCCCTAACTTTTTTTGATTGTTATAAATATAGAGGAAACTTTAGCATACATATCAACCGGGTATTGCTGAAATAGATCACAATACATGTGTAATTGATTTGATTGTTCTGGTCTTAACGTCACTTGATGAGAATAGAAGTTATTTGATGACACCTTTTTGTTTGTAATTGGCTCTCATGTTGCAGGTTCAATCTGTGGAATATTGAAATGATACCCACCTTGTCCATGCCACAAAATTAGAGGATATTGGAGAGCATCATAAGAGAGACGAGTCCCTGAAACACGTTTAAGGGTGTTATCTCAAACACGAATGAGAATATCTCAATTTTCATGGGGATTACCTACCATAAGGATGGCCACTTCATTAGATGTGGGCTCATTAAAATGGTAAAAAATGTCCTCTACTATAGATTATTATAGACGTAACGAACACAGAAACACACACACACACACACACACACACTCACAGACACATACACACTCATACACACAAATATATGTATGTGTGTGTGTCTGTTTAATTGTCTGAGGCCTAACAAATTATCACACATACAGTCGCACACACATACAGTGACACGCACTCACATACATATACTAAGACAGACACAGAGACATACATTCATGCATACCTTAGGTGTATCTCTGTCCCTCTGTGTATGTCAATCATCACAAAAATGTATGTATATTCACACACACATATACTTCTCAGCCATCAGCCTAAAGTACGTAATGAGCATGCAAGCACACACACACACTCACAGACACATACACACTCACAGACACATACACACTCATATAGAAAATGTGACCTTGTCATCATCATTGTTGTCATGAGATAAAATGAGGTTTACGATAATAGACTTGTAGAAAGATAATAATGTTAAATTTTTATAATGCAAATACGTAAATGAAAATAAAGTTTATTTGGTACCTGAAAGATTACTGGATCTTTTGATACCCCATATGACATAGACATATACTAAGACAGACGCAGAAAGACATACATTCAAGCACACCTCAGGCATATCTCTGTCCCTTTGTGTGTGTGTCTCTCTCTTTGGATGTGTGTGTGTGTGTGTGTGTCAGTCATCACAAAAATGTATATATATTCACACACACATACATCGTCATATTCACTCACACACATATACTTTTCAGTCAGCCTAAAGTAAGTAACAAATGCACAAACACACACACACTCACAAACACATACACATTCATATAGAAAATGTGACGTGGTGGTGGTATAAAATGTGATTTACGATAGTTGACTTATAGAAAGATTATAATGTTAAATTTTTACAATGCAAAGATTACTGAATCTTTTGATACTCCATATGTCAAAATTGATAGCTAAGTTTTCGAATGCATAAGGAACATATGCACACATACACACGTACATGCACTCACACAAACTTTGGTTTATATATTAAGATATATTCTTACCCTTCCCTACATGCATGCACAAAGACCCACATTAAAACGTATGTATGTGTACACACATGCAAAAAGGCATGAACATGTAACTTATTGTGTGTGGTTTATGATGGCTGGGTTTATTCCTGCATATCTCTTCTGATGTGTATGAATGTATGACTATGTGTATGTTTGAGTGGTTATCTAATATATATGCCAAAATTGAGACTGCAAATGTAACTTTGTGCATGAAGGCATCTGGCTACAATTGATTGCTTTCCAAATGTAACTGTAGCAAATACATTGAAATACATATTTCGTACAAAAAATAAATCATATCTTATAAGTTATCTTTTTTCCTTTCTCTCTCGCCACAGACAGACAGACAGACAGACAGACATACAGACACACACACACACACACACACACACTCATACACATACAACACAAATATAAGACAAAAATGGGAAATGAACATATTTATTAAATAAGAAATATATTTATTCAAATGTTATATAAATACATTAACACCCAAGAAGTTATCTCAACTTAAAAGACACTTGATACTTTGTGACTGACTGGAATTCTGCAAAGGTAAAAAAATTCAAATATAGCCCCAAAGTAACATACATACATACATACATATGCGTGTGCACACACACACACGCACACACACGCACACACACACACACACACACACACACACACACACACACACACACACACACACAGAGTCAGATATGATGGACCCATATGTATAAGGACAGGACCTTAAGAGAACATGGTTATCAGAACTCTTAGCTTACAACAAACATATTGCCCACAACATCTTTGCAGTGCCTGACTTCACGCATCCATTTGGCCTTCTGAATTGGTCGCTACAAGAACTCTATGAGATTGATACTCAAAACTCGCAAGCTGCTCAGTGTTACAGGAAACTTCAACATCAATGGAGATGTAAAAATGCTATACTTGCCAAGCAAGGATAGTAGCTGTGACCTCAAATCTGTATTGATGTCATATGTCATATCTTCCCATGAGGCATGATGCGGTGGCTAGAACAGGATAACAAAAAAAAAATATCTACAAAGTTGACTATATTGAGACTAATGGACCAAAAGAATACTGGTGATGTTTTAAAATTAAAATAGCCACCAAGTTAAAACACAACCAACCAGATATTGTTATGTGGGACCACAAGGAAAAGATATGTTTTTTGTGCAAATCAGCTGTCCTCTCGACACCAATGTGATTAGAGAAATACAAGAGAAAGAGAACATCTATGGATCATTGGGAAGTTTGAAAATCCAGTACCCAAGATACACTATCAGTTTCATACCTATTGTTATTGAAGCAACAAGATACATACCAGCCCATCTAAAGCAAATTATGGCTGAATTTGAGTTCTTGGGGAGAGGATGCAAATCCTTAAATCATATGCTACAAATTATAATATCTGGGACTATAAAAATCTGCAAGACTTTCTTAAGATTTCAAGGATGAACAAAGCATGATGCTTTCCTTCATAACCTTGCTACTAAGGAGGTGGCCAGTTAGAATTTATTCTAAATTAAAAAGAAAAAGAGAACACATGCATACATTTATTCATTCTTTTATTCATTCATTATATGTGCAAATAAGGTTGGAGTACTGTATCAAAAAGTGCAAAGCACAAAATTCAAATAATTAAAGAAATATGCAAATGATATGAAGTACAGATGTCCCAAAGTGATTACTAATAGCTTCTTGTGGCAGAGATTATTGGCAGACCAGGTCTATATCTTTTATTGAACTCAACATTTACTAGTTCTCCAACAATAGCTGCAAGGACTGTACTTAGATGTTTCCACTTATGCCAGAACATGGCTTTCTGGGGCACCAACTCCTCTGCCTTGCCTGACCTAAATGATATGTTGCTCCAGAACACTGCTTCTATCTGGGAGTTAAGCTCTCTTTCAGCTATGGTGTTTAATGGTGTCTCTCTCTGATTCCATTTCCTCTTAACATGTATGTGACTCTAAATTAGCACCTGACCTTCCCCTTGTCCAGCATCTCGCACTCTTTTTAAGATACCCATCATCACAGCATCTGTCCTCTTTCCAACTTTCTCTCCCCAGCTCACACTATCTGCTCTCTTTACGTAGCTACATGCAACTCAGAGCCAACCCAACATAGAATAGTGACCCACCAGTCACTTGCCCATAGAAAACAGCTTTACTTGACTCAGCTTGTACTTTAAGTCCAAAATCTCATTTCCTCTCTGACCTACCTTTCCTCAGCCTCATTCCCTACACTAAACCTTCTACCATGGATTCAGGTAGTGTTATAGCTATCCCAAACCTCTTCAAATGACTCATGACCTATGCTGTTGTCACCACTGATTCATCCACTAAGATGTCATCTATGTATAAGAGTTAGTGGCCCCTTTCACTCTGTCCACATTTCTCAATATTGTCTTGAGGATGCTTGCCATGATCTTTAGCAGAAAGTTCAGTCCAAATCCCAACTTAGTCAAGCAATACTTCTTCAACAGCTGATATTTCCACAACTTTTTGGTCATGTGAAACTGTATATAAGCTGGTTTTAATATACTTTCAAAGAACCTCTACCTCCTCCATCATCTGTTTCCACTCTCTCAAGGTTTCCCCACATACATCCATGGCCTCTCTACCATTTTGACATGCCACATGGTCATTCAGCTCCCAGAAGTCTAACATTGGCTGGACTTTAATCTTTTATTGGATTTTTTATTGTTATCAGTAGTAGCACCTCACTCTCCATCTCTTCCTCTCAAAGCATTAAAATAACTTCTTCAATCTGCCTCTCCATCTCAAATTCGGTTCTCACCCCTACTTTCAAACAGCCTTATAGCTGCTTGCTTTATTCTTCAGCACTGAAGGCTCATCCTTCTGGAACCATTTCATCGCCCATCACTTGCTGTCAAATTCTGCATTTTTGTCCTCAGTTTTACAAAGAATATCTACCTCTCCCTGGTTTACTTTGACTGCATACACGCAGCACATCATTTCTACTCCAATTTCTACTCTTCCCTCACTAACAGAGCACCACCCAAACCTGCAAATTATATCCATCCCCATCACTACATTAGTCCCTCCAACAAAATGGTTTATCACGATCACCTTGACCTTCATCTAAATTCAATATACTGTCAACTTCACAATAGAGGTACCCTACAATGAACTCCCCTCCCTTCAATTGTTCTTATACTATTCAACCCACCCTAATCATCTAACAAGTCACTGGAGTGGTTATGCAGCCTGTTTCAACCAGATTTCTCCTAGCAGGAATAAAGGAATGTCTCTACTTGGCACAGTAGCCACCCCAACTTCCTCCATTTCCATGACTGCTGTGGATTGCTTTATGACCAGCTTGGACACACTAGTAACAGATCAATTCCACTTTTAAGTTTTTGCAGTCTGTGACCATGTCCCACATACAATATTTGTAGCACTGCCACTTGAAAGGTTGCATTCATTCTCTTTCCTCTTCTAAACCCATGCTGCTCTCCTGTAGCATGTCCAGCTAACCCTACCAATCTTCTGAGCTTGTTGGCAAACACAGCCACCTTACCACCAGTCCATCTTGCTCTTCACATCCTGCCATAGGCCAAACATTCCTTCCCTAAAACTTCCTTCAACCTGACTTCTATTCTTCCTGCATATAGCTAGTCTTCTTCACTCATTTATAATGACCTTATCACATCGCTAGTGATTTTCACATTGCACAACATGTTCACATGGTTTTGAACTGAAATAGCTTATAATGGAGACTAGGCAAACAGAGAAAAAAATAATCCACTGGGGATTATCTCTCCTGGTGAACATACATCTCCAACATAGGAAAGACTGAATCTCAAAGACTAACCCTTTCCAAATCAACTATTAAACTTCTATAAAGTTCACTTGTAAGACAGTGCTGCTGCCACACACATACTACATCCACAGAAAGGCCATCTGATTGGTTCGCATAAAGTATCTTACAAACACACTTTAACTTCTAGCTCTGGGTCACACATGTGCAATCTCCTCTCTCTCTCTCTCTTTCGGCTGCTACATCAATGATCTGGTCTCATTACAGGTGGCTGGTCTTGCACCACCTCCTTTCAAGAATGCCAGACTTGTTTCTCTCTTCTGGCCATCCACATTTTGTTCATATACCCCACTCTTCAGGCCCAACATCTAACTACAATGTCTAGTCTTTCATTCCCAGAATGTTAGTCCACTGGAGTTCCTTGCCGGCACACACTTTTTCCTGCAGTCAACAACTTTCAAATATGTCAGTGAATCCCATCTATCCTAAAGGGCCTGCAAAGGCTATTTATTTTATTTTAATAATTTGAGTCTAACACACATATTAAAATAAATAAATATCTAAACAAATATATAATGCAGTCTTTTAAAAGCAGTTTATTTTTTATTGATCTTTATGATTCTTGTTGTTTAACTGTCATCGTTTGTAATGTTCAGTGTTTTGGTCTTCTCCACCTAATTCTCAGAGCAATCTTTCCAGCATTTTGTTCTACCTCTGAATGTGAGCTGTTGGAGCATTTTATTATCTTCAGGCAACAGGACAATGTCATCAGCAAAGTTCAGATCTTTCAGTCTCATCTGTTGTTTCCATGGTACACACACACACACACACATTGACAGAAAAGTAATGCAGAGCAAATTATAAGTTATACAATCATATGTTCGAATTTACAGTAAGTTTTCCAATATGATTTTTTTTTCCATTGCATACTAGGTGTGCATTCCAGTTCCCTGTCTTGCAAAGTTACAAAATCTGATGAGTTTATATGAAGACTTCATTGCAGTGTAATAGCTGATTTCTTCATAAATTCTAACACTCTTTTTGAGTGTCTAGTGGTTAGAGTGTTGCACTCACAGTCACAAAGTCATGGTTTCAATTCCAAAACCATGTGGTGCATTATGTTCTTGAGCAAAACACTTTATCTCACATTGCTCTGTGATCACTTCAACACCTGATGCATGATAGACTGTGCACCTGCTCAGGCAATGTTGATTTGTTTGAGTGAATGAGCACAAACACTTGATCACTATAAACAAATTATTCATGCAGGTCATTCAGCAAAAGCTGAATACTTATGTGGCATCTTTGATAGGAGAGTCAATCATATATATATATATATATATATAAAGGGGTTGGACAAAATAATGGAAACACCTTGCATCATAGCACCATAATTTTGAAATATCTATAAAATCGTCAAAAACTTGTTTATTTTTTTGTTTTATGATTTATTATTAGTGTTGCTTAATATGTTTTGCTAAAATTACTGTTTCTTTTCAGATATCATCAGAAAAAGGTAACTAAAATTCATTAAAATGACAAATCTATCAGACTTTCAAAGAGGTCAAATTGTTGGTGCTCATATAGCAGGTGCTAGCATAATGAAAACAGCTAAAATGTTTGCTGTATCAAGAAGTACTGTCACAAAAGTAATGACAGCCTTTGAGAAAGAGGGAAAAATCTCCACATCAAAACAAAACTCCAGAAGAAAACCAAAATTTTCAGATAGGGACCATTGAATTCTTATGTGAATTGTTATAAAGGATCACAAATGTACAGCTCCCAAAATTACTGCAGAGCTTAATGACGACCTCGAGAACCCAGTTTCTACAAAAATTGTTCGCTGGGAGCTGCACAAACCCAAATTTCATGGGAGGGCTGCAATCAGAAAACCACTACTTTCAAAAACAAACATTGCAAAATGTTTAGAGTGGAGTAAAAACTGATCCCTAGAGCAGTGGAAGAATGTTATTTTCTCAGACAAGTCATCCTTTACCTTATTTCCAAACACCGGCCAAGTATACTTATGCAGACCAGACAGCCAAAAGAAGCATTTGAACCAGACCGCCTTCTTCCAACTGTTAAACATGGAGGAAGATCTGTGATGATTGGGGGGGGGGGGGAATATATCTTGGAAATCTGCCAGCCCAATGGTTTCCCTTCATGGCAGAATTAATAGTCAAGACTATTTAAGAATTTTATTTGATCAAATTATTCCTATGGTTGTGGAACTGTTTCCGGAGGAAAACACAATGTTTCAGGATGATAATGCACCAATTCACACAGCTAAAGTTGTTACTGAATAGCATGAGGAACATTCTAGTGAAGTTGAACATCTTATCTTGCCACCACAGTCCCTAGATCTCAATATTATTGAACATTTTTGGTGCATTTTAGAAAAACAAGTAAGGAGTTGATACCCTCCACCATCATCACTACAAGAACTGGAGACTGTTTTAGCTGAAGAATGGACAAAAATTGCTTTGGAAACAATTCAAACTTTGTATGAGTCCATACCTTGTAAAATTCAAGTTGTAATTACTACCAAAGCAGTCCTAACCCATATTAAAATAAATTTGTTTGAAATTTTAAGGTGTTTCCATTATTTTATCCAACCCCTGTATATATATATATATATACACACACACACACATATGCACACATACACACACACATATGCACACACACACACACACATATGCACACACACACACACACATACACACACATTTGTAATAAGGAAGTCAAACCAAAGAGTGATATTTTGACATCATTTAACACCTACGTTCCAGATTTACGTAATACATAATAAGAGATGCATCCATCTGGTACCATGCACCACTTCTTAGTTTAATATGAAATATATCAATATGTGTTTGTGTGTGTGTCTATCGTCTGTCTGTCTGTATGTATGTATGTATGTATGTATGTATTTATGTATGTATGTATTTATGTATGTATGTATGTATGTATGTGCAGATTTGTATGTTTTATGTATGTATTCTCATGCACATAGTTACATATCTAGACATGCTCATATATATTTAAATGAAAAAAGTCTGGAAAGCTTTATAGATTTTTAGAGTTGTAGTGATGGATTGGATCTTTAGTCTTCGAATTAGCTTCCTCCTTTCTGGTTTTAAGAAGCCTAATTTCTCAAGATTGGTATTTAGGCAGTGTGTTACATATCCCAGGGCCCCAATAATTACAGGCATAAGCCTGAACTTGTAATCTGGATAGAGTGACTACAAATTTCTCAATAGTTCAGCATAGGTGTTCTCTTTTTCTCCGATCTTCAGCTTTATGTCAACATCCGCTGGGCAGCTAATTTCCACAACTGTATACAGTTTCTCTTCTCTATCCCAAATCATTATATCAGGTCTGTAGTGCTTACATTTTATTGAGGTCTTCACTAGTACAGTCCACCAGTATTCCTTTTTATTATGAGTGGCTATGGCTTCTACCATATTGTGGATTTTTATTTCTTTGTCCTTGGGATTATCCTTCCGACAGATTTCGTTATAGAGTGTCCTAGCTACAATGTCGTGTCTCATTGGTAGATAATACCATGATGACATTTTCGGACAACTGCTTATGATGTGGGTGATCTCTTCAAAGTGAACTCTACAAAGCGTCGGTTGTCACATTTTACGGCTTTTCCTGCATCTCTATCCCTTTTGTGCATCAGGTACTTGGTTGATATTTCCTGTTCCTGGATTGCAAACACATTCCCTTAAAAGTGGGAGGTAGTAATCTGGCTATTGGTCCATGATAGACTGCTTTGATGATTGATGTTATTATCATCATGGAGCTTTCTACTAACATATCCATGCAGAGTCTTCTGCTCATATAAGCTCAACCTTTCATCTGATGATACAATGCGTTAGAGTCATGCAACTTCTTTGGGCATGTATTCTAGGTTATCAGACAATGTTGCTCAAGGAGCTACCTTCCAAGTCTTATGATGTTATCAGCCTCATGTATGCAAACTTGGTCAAGAGATTCACTTCATCACTTGGTGGTTAAAAGATGTTGCCGAAGGGATATGATGCAACATTCAAAGGCAGTTTGGATTGATGTTAAGCCTCTGCTGCCTTGTTTATGTTTTAGGTAGAAGCAGTCTATGTCACTGTTTATGTGGAAATTATCTGTGCTTGTTAATATTTTGCAGGTGTTCTCATCAATGGCTTGCATCTCATCAAGCATTCAATCAAGCAGCCCAAATGTTGGTATGAGTACTGGTACTGCAAACACATTGTGGGCCACTGTTTTATTGAATACAGAGAGTCCTGAGGTCCAAATTTTCTTTATTTGGCTGTAATATTCTTTAGTGACACGTGTTTTGTTACAGGTGCCATTGTAAGATATATTTTCATCCACCCCTAGATACCTGTAACATTCCTATCAAATACAGGGAAACAGTCAAATCATTGATGGAGATGTTACTAGTCTGGTTTGTAGTTTTCCTCCTTTTCACAACCATACATGTATCCTGACCAAACTCCAAACCTACATCCTTTGAGGATGTTGTAACTAGATCAAGGCTCTTTTTCATCACATGCATATTCTAGGCATAAAGTTTTGAGTCATTCACAAAGGAACAGTGTGTAATTTTGGTAATTCTGTTTCCTTATCAACCAGTGAGGTACCCTTCAGACTTCCTTAACATGAATGACATATATATATATATATATAATATAATTTATTCCTTATGATAAATGCTTTATATAGTAAGTATTTCGCTATATTAATAATCCTCATATAGAGAGAATGTTTCTTAAACCTTTTTCACTTATATTTCAAATCAGTTTTAGTTCTTATACAGCTAGACTCAACACTACCTAAGCATGTTATTATATTTCATCTTTTATAATCATTTTATGATTATCCGAATGAGTTATGTGACACGGACTCCATATAGGCTTCTGTAACAACAGAATATTCTTCTGATACTACCTTTCTGATATATTCTTCTTTTTGCCCTGAGGATAATGGTAATATGGAATTAAATTAATTTAATTATAATTATAATCAATTTAATTTTTTTCCATGTTTCTTACATGCTAATATTACCATTCAAAACGATCATATGCATGGATTAAAATTTTATAAAACTTTTAACATCTTCTCTTCTCCATCTTTAATTGTTTATTGAGTTTATATAGAATACATGTTCTATAAATGCTCATAACACACCTTATACTTATAAAATTTTCATTCATATATATATATATAATATAAATAATATACGTGTATGTATATATGTGTATGTGTGTATATATATATATATATATATATATATATATATATATATATCAATAGTTATCACCAAGCAAATATGGCAATGCAGAAAACTAGGACAAATGCTGCCGTTGATTAGCTCCAAAAGGCCATCGTTAGCTCTAGCCTCTAGCTAGCTATGTGACACACGAACCTGTGTCCTTTATAACCTTCAAACAGAGGAGGTCAGCTGCTTCCCCTTGCTGGTCTGGCATCTACAGACTAGTTTCAGGGTATTTGCCCCTTATCACTGTAGAGCAGCCGAACCAGGCAGGTGTCACTACTGACCGTCTGTTCGAAGGATTATTTACCTAAATTCAGTGGAATACATCCACTGGTTTTCAAAAATAGAAATATTATTATTTCTAAGTCTCTCTAAAGGAGACTACAGCAGCGGTACTGGATATATGGCAGTCCAGAAAAATAGGACAAATGCTACCGTCTGTTCAAAGGATTATTTACCTTGGAGCTAATCAACGGCAGCATTCATCCTATTTTTCTGGGTTGCCATGTTAGCTTGGCGATAACTATTAATATCCAGTACCGCTGCCTTAGTCTCCTTTAGAGAGACTTAGAAATGTTGATATTTCTATTTTTGAAAACCAGTGGATTATTCCACTGAATTTAGGTAAATAATCCTTCGAACAGACCGTCAGCAGCGACGCCTGCTGTGTTCGGCTGCTCTACATTGATTAGGAGCAAATACTCCAAAATTAGTCTGTAGATGCCAGACCAGCAAGGGGAAGTGGCTGACCTCCCCTGTTCGAAGGTTATAATGGACACAGATTTGTGTGTCACATAGCTAGCTAGAGCTAGCCTCTTGGAGCTAATCAATGGCAGCATTCGTCCTATTTTTCTGGACTGCCATGTTAGCTTGGTGATAACTATTAATATCCAGTACTGCTGCCATAGGCACTTTAGAGAGACTTAGAAATATTAATATTTATTTATATATATACATATATATATATATATATATATATGTATATATATACACACACATATATATATTATTTATATTATTATTTAATTGAATGCCATACATCCATTTCCAAGTAAGTCTTTATATATATATATTGGGTTTGCAACTAAGTTCCCGTGGTTTTTTTTAATTTAAATTTTTTAAAAGGTTTAATAAAAAATAACAACTAATTAATCAATAATGTATTCCCCACTGTTGTTTACAACTTCTCCCCAACGCTCAACAAGATTTTCAATACCTTGTTGGTAGAAACCACCCTATTTCGACTTGAAAAATTGATCCAACCAAGCTCTCAATTCTGCATTAGTATTGAACGAAACTCTGTGCATAACATTTGAAAGAAATCGAAAGAGGTGAAAATCCAATGGTGCCAAATCAGGAGAGTACAGCGGGTGTGGCAGCACTTTCCAGCCATGCATTTGAATGGTGTCCTTGGTCATATTGGCAATATGAGGGCAGGCGTTGTCGTGCAGCAGAAGAACTCCATGCTGCCAATTAGGTCTTTTCTCTTGAATAGCCATGTTGAGTTGTTCCATCTGTTGAACATAGAGTTCTGCGTTGACTGTTTGGTTCTATTCAAGCAATTCATAATGGATAATCCCTTCCCAGTCCCACCATACACACAACATCGTTTTATGCGGTTAAAGATCTTGTTTCACACGCGGTGTCGCTTTTTTACCAGGGTAAGCCCTTCCTTACGCTGCTTCATATTGATGTACAGGCACCATTTTTTGTCACCAGTAACAAATCAGTAAAGAAATCATTGCTTGTGTCCATGAGTTGAGTGGTGACGAGCAAGCAAATCAGCGGAGATTGTGGCTCTTGATTTTTGTTGTTGTCACTTAAAGCATGCGGAACCCATGCTTCATACTTATGAACCTTCCCCATCGAGTGAAGATGCTTCTCTATAGCAGTGTGGGAACATTCCATTTTCTCTGCAACTTCCCTTGTCGCTTGATAAGAATTTTCGTGCAAAAGTTGGTTTAATCGCTCTTCGTCGAACTCAACTGAACAGCCAGAACAAGGTCAAATTTTCCATTTTTGAACTCGGCATACCAATCACGAGCAGTTCTTTCAGCTATGGCACCCTCTCTATACACAGTACAAATGTCGCGAGCAGCTTTTGCGGCCTTAGAACCTTGATTAAAAGCGAAAAGGAGGTGTCGAAAATGCTCGTTTTTCTTAACTTGATATTCCATTTTAATGATCTGAAAATAAACAAAAATTAACTAAAATTAACTAGAAAAAAATAAAATAGATTCCAAAATGATTCAAAAATAGAATTCTCGAAAAAAATAGATTCTAAAATTTAAAAATGCAATAAATTCCAAAATTTAAAAAAACGACAGGAACTTAGTTGCCAACCCAATATATATATATATATATTGTAAGGTCGACCGTGCGAACTCAAAAAGGAGAAATGGTAACGAATGGGAAAATAGAGGACTCCTTTTATTTAAACGTGTCACACGGTCGAACACAAAATAATATATGCCAATGATGATATACAAATATGTTATACTACGATAACATAGATGACCAGTAATGAAAGACCACAACCGTATTAAATGAATAACAGAGATATTTATTATGGCGTTAAAGATGTATGTTTGTGTGAGAGTGTGAATGCGACATATAATAATAACATAATCAAAGACAGGCCGTCATACAAAGAAAAGTGTGTATGTGAGTGATACATGTATGTGTATGTGAGTTATTACAGCAGATGGAAAGAGAGTCAATAACACGTGAGCAATTATACCAGTTCTTTAGTACACAATAGTATGAGTCTGTATGTGAAGTGAGTTGGCTGTGTGTGGCAGAGCTGATCACTAGTTGTGATGTTGTGGCATCGATGCCGGGCCGTGATTCTTGTTATACAGATGTTCGTCGCTGGCTGAGATCTCTTGTCTGTTTATTTATCGTGGTGAAGCTGAGTCACCTAACAGAATCGAAGCGAGAGATGTGCCGCGGTGGTTTAGTTTGGTGTACATAGTAAGTCGTGTTGATGCTGGTGGAGATTGATGCTGGTTAGTAGTAATCGTGTTGGTCATGACGATGATGCTGGTCAGTAGTCGTAGACTCGTGTTGCTGATGTGGCGACGGCGGTGGTCATCGTTGGCTGGAGCTGTTGAAGTGGTCGGTAGCTGATTGTTGCTGCTGCTGTCGTGTGGTACACGGAACAGTCTCTAAGAGAAACTGAACCGAGACGAATTTGTTGGGTATGAGTTGATCTATTTATAGCGAATTATCGGCTCCAAGACGGTAGCAGAAAAAGACTATCACATGACCTTATTAAGGGCTGTGATTGGTCAGTTTGCGTTCCGGTGGGAACGGTTCAAAGAAGTTGCCGCTTCGAATATTAATCAGTCACGTGATGACAAGGAGATGGGTTCTCTGCTACGCTCGCGTTTATTTATATTTAAATGAGAAGAATGGCGATAGCAGTTTTGTATCTAATGGCGATAGGTAGTTTGGTATGTAATGGCGATCGAGGTGTTAGTTTCACTACACTAGCCTCGCACCAGTCGGTTTGTCGAAGGCAAACAGACGAAATAAAAAAAAAAGATGTAGTGAAAAAGACTGAAAGAACGGTTGGTCTATTACTGGCATTTAGTCACCATTTTTGGAAAAGTTATGTGAACTTTTCACGTTGGGCTGTATGAACGAATCAACGTCGTGGGTCACCAATTGTAAGGAACGACCGTGCGAACTCAAAAAGGAGAAATGGTGACGAATGGAAAAACAGAGGACTCCTTTTATTTAAACGCAATGCATGGTCGAACACAAAATATATATATCAAATGATGATATACAAATATGTTATACTACGATAACATAGATGACCAGTAATGAAAGACCACAACCGTATTAGATGAATAACAGAAATATTTATTGTTGCATTAAAGTGTATGTCTGTGTGAGAGTGTGAATGCGACATATTGGAACATAATCAAAGACAGGCCGTCGTACAAAGAAAAGTATGTATGTGAGTGATACATGTATGTGTATGTGAGTTATTACAGCAGATGGAAAGAGAGTCAATAACACGTGAGCAATTATACCAGTTCTTTAGTACACAATAGTATGAGTCTGTATGTGAAGTGAGTTGGCTGTGTGTGGTAGAGCTGATCACTAGTTGTGATGTTGTGGCATCGATGCCGGGCCGTGATTCTTGTTATACAGATGTTCGTCACTGGCTGAAATCTCTTGTCTGTTTATTATCGTGGTGAAGCTAAGTCACCTAACAGAATCGAAGAGAGAGATGTGCCGCGGTGGTTTAGCTTGGTGTACATAGAAAGTCGTGTGGACGCTGGTGGAGATTGATGCTGGTTAGTAGTAATCGTAGAATCGTGTTGGTGATGACGATGATGCTGGTTAGTAGTCATAGACTCGTGTTGCTGATGTGGCGACGGCGGTGGTCATCGTTGGCTGGACGAAGCTGTTGAAGTGGTCGCTGGCTGATTGTTGCTGCTGCTGTCGTGTGGTACACGGAACAGTTCTCAAAGAGAAAACTGAACCGAGACAAATTTGGCTGCCGAGTTAAAGCTATTTATAACAAACTATCGGCTCCCGATGGCTTCAGAAACATACTCTATCAAGTGACCTTATTAGGGGCCTTGATTGGTCAGTTTGCGTTCTGGCGGGAATGGTTCAAAGAAGTTGCCGCCTCGAATAATAATCAGTCATGTGATGACAAGGAATGGGTTCTCTGCTACGCTCACGTTTGTTTATATTTAAATGAGAAGAATGGCGATAGCAGTTTTGTATCTAATGGCGATAGGTAGTTTTGTATGTAATGGCGATCGAGGTGTTAGTTTCACTACAATATATATATATATATATATATATATATAAAGAATAAAAAGTTTAGGAAGGTATAACAATGCAATATAGAACAAAAAATGGACTGTATACCTGTTGTAACTTGGTAAACTGTAGTCCGATGATATTTCGGAATTAGAATTCCTTCTTCAGATCTTATTTGCTGGAGTCTGCAAACAATACACAATGCTTCAAGTGAACTACAATACTCTCCCATATATATATACATATTACACTTACACACATACATTCACACATATACACACAACAAAACAATACACAATGCAATGCCATTGCACCCCACCACTAATACTACTATGTGACAGATACTTAGTAATCTCAGATTCTGAAAGAGGGAAAATCCCCAAATCACCTCATCTGCTAATAATAAATAATATCTATCTTCCATCCCAGCATGGAAAACGGATATTAAATAATAATAACGATGATGATGATGTATCACATTTTGTATTTAAGGGTAACTATAGCAACAGAACATGCAATATTGATCGATGAGATGCAGAATCTCTTTAGCAACAGTATTTCTGAGAGTTATTGATTTTTCTTGCAACATGCATTTCAGGGAAACTAAGACGATTTTTAAAAGGAGTTGGAATGTTTCCAAGGGAAATATTGCTTTTGCTGAAGTATGACCACTGCCATTATCCTTGATCAAAGGTCAGGATTCTGTAACAGGGATTGTGTTGCGACCCAATAACCTTATCTTAACCCAGACCTCCAGAAATAAAACTTTCAGTTTTAATTCTTTCCCTGTTCCTGTTTAAGAAATGATGTTAGGGTTGGTGGTGGTTTGTTTTAACTAAGTTCAGGTGTAATATCTGTAAAGGTAAGGGGAGGGGAAAGATAAGTTTGATTGAACTGCCCTTCACCGAATCACTTATATTACTGGTTCTTGTTACATTGGAATTCAGTCCCACTGCATTGGCACTTTGGGCAAGTGTTTTCTACTACAGCCTGGGCTGACCAATACCTTATGATTGAATTTGATAGATGAAAGCTGTGTGAAAGCCTATTATATATATGTGCGTGTGTGTGTGTGTGTGTGTCTGTCTGTGTGTTTGTCCCCATCACTTGATAACTGGTGTTGATTAGTTTTCATCCACGTAACTCTCTCGCTTTCGCATGCACACACACACATACACACACACACACAAACATACACACTCATATATACATATACATATATATATATATATATATATATATATATGACAAGCTTCCTTCAGTTTCTGTCTACCAAGTTCACTTATGAGGCTTTGGTTGTCTCAGGGCTATAGCAGATGACACTTGTCCAAGACATATACAGTAGGACTGAACCCAAGACCACATTGTTCGAAAACAAGCTTTTTAATCATATACCCATGCCTACGCTACCAACTGATAAATGTATGAAAACGTACTTTTACCCAAATACAGTTAAAGTGGTGGTTGATTCTCTGTCGGTCTCAGCTATGACCATTCAGTTATTTGACTTACTGACTGATCATTGTTGAAATTAATGTGTAACCAGCTGAGTATTCCACAGGTAGGTGCACTTTTAATGTAGATCTCAAGCTAAATCAGTTCAACACAATGTGTTGTAGTTGGGACTTTGAATTACAAGTACAATTTAGAGAAGAATCAGTATCAGAGCTGGGCAGGAACTTTAATTATCAGCCCTCAAAAAAGGATGAAGAGCACCTCATTGGGATTTGGTCTCTAAATACTGGAACACATACCACATAGTATCCTATCCAACATGCTAACAATTCTGCCAATTTTCCAAATTGAAATGTAAAGTGGAAACCGAGGTATGTATTAATTACATCAGAGGTGGTATGCAGAGCGTGATATAAATATCAGTTTTGTAGCATAACAGTGCACAAGATACTAAGAGAGATGGCTGCCTCCTGAACTGAATATTTATTATGGTTGTTTTGTATAAAGTTCAAGAGTTAAAGGTACAAGCATTCCTGTGTGGTGAAGAAGCTCGTTTTGCAACTATATTGTTTCAGGATCAGTCTTACTGCGCAACATTTTGAACAAAAGTCTTCTACCAAAGCCTTAGGCATGTGAGTAAAACTGATTGTCACAAGCTGTACTATATACGTACATACAAGCTTGTGCACAAGCACATGTGTGTGTGTGTGTGTATTTTGCGGCCATGCTGGGGCACAACATTCTAGGTTTTAGTCGAATAAATTGACCTCAGTACTTATTTTAAAGTCTGCTGGACGGAATCTGAAAGAAGTCCATCATTCATGTATGTATGTATGTGGACCGTCTGCTAAAACATGTTGCAGATTGTGTTCTTCCAGAAAGTCAATCTGGTTTTCATGTGAAACGCAACACTGCTGATGTGATCTCAGCTAGATAGCTTCAGGAAAAGTGTGTGGAACAGGGTCTTGACTTATATCAGGTTTTTGTCGATCTGACAAAGGCCTTTGATACAGCTAATAGAAAAGCACTATGGAAAGTCCTCCAGAGACTTGGTTGTCCTGTAAAGTTCCTTGGTGTGGTTAGGTCTTTTCATGAAGGGTAGGGCTAATGTTAGAGGTAAAATGTCGGAGCCCATCTCAATACAAAATGGAGTGAAGCAAGGGGATATTCTGGCACCGACTCTATTCGCCATATATTTTGCGATGGTTTTCTGTATTGCATTCAGAAATTGTAGATATGGTGTTTACATCCATTATCGAACCTCTGGCAGCATATTTGATATCAGGTGCTTTGCTGCAAAAACAAAGGTATTTACCTCTATCATAAGAGACCTTTTGTATGCAGATGATTGTGATCTAGTAGCACACACAGAGATTGATATGCAACACATTTTGAATGCATTCTCTGATGCTTGCACTGCCTTAGGAATGACAGTCAATCTCAAGAAAACTATTGTCATGTACCAACCTGCCCCTGGTAAGCAGTATATTGAACCAAAATTCTATGTGTATGGTAAAAGAGTTGGTGTAGTCGATCAGTTTGTCTATCTGGGAAGCACTGTTAATAGATATGGCAATTTGGACAATGAAATTCCATACAGAATTAGGAAAGCAAGTGATGCTTTCGGAAGGCTAGAAAGGCGTCTCTGGGGTCGGCGAGACATATGCAGGAAGACAAAGATAAAGGTGTACAAGGCGTGTGTACTCTTTTCTCTTCTTTATGCCTGTGAGACATGGGTCACATATCAATACCACCTTAAACAACTGGAACGTTTCCATCAGATGTGTCTCAGACAGATCTATGGTATTAAGTGGGAGGACTGCATCAGTGATCTTGAGATATTGGAAAGCTCTCGGTGTGAAAGTATAGAAGCTCTTGTGTTGAAGAAAAGGCTCAGATGGAGTGGTCATCTGGTCAGGAAGAAAGATTCAAGGATGCCAAAACAACTCTTTAACGGAGAGTTAGCTAAAGCAGAACAACCTCCACATAAACCAAAAAAGAGATATAAAGATTTGCTGAAGGTTTCCTTGAGAGATGCCAACATCTCTCCTAACACATGGGAAGGCATAGCTATTGACCGTGGCAGGTGGAGAAGGATTGTGCATGAGGGGACAACTACTTTTGAGAAATCACGAATTGCACATGAGAAATTAAGGAGGGATGTCAGGAAGGGCATTGTTGTTGCACTTCCAGATGGTAAGGCTCTTCCTATGACACTGACATGCAGTGTCTGTGCAAGACCATGCCTCAGTAAAGCTGGACTCATAAGTCACCTTCGTAGTCATAAAGCAAGACCGATGATTGACTACCAGGCCACTGGTGATGATGCTACACACCATACTAGTCATGTCTGTCGGGCATGTGGAAGGGAGTGTGATTCAGCAGGAGGACTTAAACAACACGCAAAGGTACATGGAGCCCAATTACAACAACAGCCAGCTATTGCCAGTAAAGGTTTTGGATGCCAATTCTGTGCAAGACATTGTAGATCTTTGACTGGGCTAAAAAATCACATTCGATCACAGCACCGTTAAGTTAAGTTTCGTACAATGGCCATACTTGATAACGAGAGGGCAACCATCATGTATGTATGCATGGTTCTCTTCTGTTTTTAATTATTCAAATTCTTCCTTTCAGGGAGGAGCTGGTTTCTAACAAAGATACAAAGTTCCATTGATGGAACATAAATGTCAAAAATAACGTTACATTCTAAACTTGCTTTTTTTCACTATTCCACTTACAGATTGTTTTTGTAATATGCGATCCAGTTGGTTGATTTCTTTTCCTGAAAATCCAAGCATATCCACACTGACAGTTAAGCATTTACTTACAAAATCAGGTGCACCAATTATTATTGGTATAAATGTAAATTTGTAATCTGGATATAGAAGCTGGAGGTTTGAAAGCAATTGTCCACAGTTATCTTCTTTATCTTTAATTTTTAAAGAGATATTCACATCAACAGGAGAACTGATTTCTATGACAGGATATATTTTTTCTTGTCTGTTCCAAACAACAATATCTGGTCTGTTATGCTTACACTTGACAGATGTCCTTGTGTTGGTATTTCTAAGCGTATTAAATAACTGGCGGATTCTCTATATTAATTGCAGGACAGATTTTTTTCTGAATGACGTTGTATATTTTGTTGCATAGAGAGATAGTACCTTGATGACATTTTTGGGCAGCTGCTACTCGCATATATAATGTCTTCCACTTAGATATGACATAATCTACATTTTCGGTTGTGTCTTATTTATTAGATATTTAGTAGCAATCTCCTGTTCTTGGACTGCAAATAAATAACCTTCAAAGTGTGATATGATGTAGCAGGTATGAGTCCGTGAGAGGCTTCACTTTATATCAATACTATTGTCTTTTTCAAGTCTTTGGAAAACATACCCATGCATGATATTGTTTTGGTATGCTGAGCATTTCACCACCAGGTCTTCTTTGAAGTATGTTAGTTCAATTGTCTTAGGGGTTGTATGGGAGGTTATCAGGAAGAGAGTGCTTTCTGAGGAACTCACTGCCAACACATAGGATATTGTACTGTTGTTTAGCAGGTACTGTTTGAGAGAGAGAGTATATGACATTCGAAGACTGTCTGCACTGAACTCAAGCCTTTACCTCCTTTATCGTTTCTTAGGTAGAGCCTGTCCATATCCTTATTCCTATGGAAGATTTCCACTTGATATCAGCATGTTTTAACATCTATAGAGTGGATTTCTACTGTAGACCAGTCAAGTATCCTAAATGTTGGAATCAGCACTGGTACTGCAAATGCATTGTGGGATATTGTCTTGTTGTAAGACAATAGAGACTTCTGACTGCTTTATTTTTCTAAGTCAGGTATGATATTTTTGGATACTCTATTATTATTCACAATACCTTTGTATGATATATTTTCATGCCTAGATACTTGTAGCATTCTTTATGGGGGACAGGCAAGATAGTGAGACCATTGATACACAGGCTTTGGGTCTGAGGGACTGATTTTCTATATTCAACAATCAAATATGAACATTTCTTTTGCAAGTATGTATGTATATATTATGTACACCTGGGATATACTAGGGCTGGCTGAAGTCAGATAGACTGAATTTAGTGTGACAATAACAGATGTTGGCCGCAAACTGTAGCACAGTGGAGATGACACCAATGAACGTGGAGTGGGCTTGGAGTAAGTTCAGTTGTCAGCTGTACACCAGTATTACCATATGTGTGGTTACAAGACCACAGAATATTATTATCATACAAGTCTATGCGCCAATGCTTGAATATGATGATGATGTCATAGAGGAAGTCTATGAAGACCTGGAGAAAATCACCAAAATGACTCCCAAAAAGATGCCCACATTATCCTAGGAGACGGGAATGTCAAAGCAGGCCCAAATGCATATGACCAATAGGCTGGGACAGTGGAACACTTCGAGCTCATAGAAACCAATGACTATGGATAGCAATTCCTAGAATTTACTAGCAAGCAGAAGCTAACCCTAGCCAACACACTGTTCTCACACAAGACCTTACACATGGCTTGCACCCAGCAGTAGGAATCATAAGCAAATTGACTTCATCCTCGCACATCAAAAGTTCAAGTCCAGTGTCAACAAAGCTAGGTCTAAGACTTTCCCGGGTGCAGATGTCAACAGTGATCATGATTTGGTCATGATAACAATGAGGCTCAAACTGAAAAGCACCCACAAGAAAAAAACAACATGTATTAGGTTTGATGTTGACAACTAAAAGATCCTTGATTGCATCAGAATTTGAGGTGAAAGTGGGTGCCAGGTTTGCAGCCCTTAGCCTGGAAGATGATATAAACTCCCTGACCAACAATATAAAGGAGGTACGTAAGGAAATGATTCTAGAAGTGCTAGGGAGAAGAAAGAAAAAGAAACCATGGGTCACTGATAACATCTTGGATCTATGTAATTTAAGACAGGACCTGAGGAAGATCAAGCTAACATGTCGGGAGGCAAGTCAGCAATACAATGCTGTGAATAAGATTAGGAGGGGAAAAAAAGGGAAACCAAAGAAGAATGGATAGAAGACCAGTGCAAAATAATTGAAGCTGGGATAAAGAAAGGTAACCTCAAGGTTGCTTATGAAACCTTCAAAATTCTAACAAAAACAAAGAAACACAACATCACCACTATCATTGACAACAAAACAGACCTGCTCCTCATAGATAAGAATGATGTCATCACAAGATGGTCTGAGTACTGCAAATTCAAACATGGCAGCAACATCCTAATCAATTCCAACATCAACAACAACAACAACAGTGAACTTAAGGATAAGAACTTGGGAGAGAAGGAAGTTGAAGAAACAGTGCACATGCTCAAAGATGGGAAATCCCCAGTAGTGGATAACATCTCATTAGACCTCTTAAAACATGGATGGCAATGCTTATCAAGGCACTAACTTGTCAGAAGATATGGAAGATGAAGCAATGGCCAAAGGAGTGGACCCAATCACTGATGATAACCATTCCCAAGAAAGGCAACTTAAGATTCTACCAGAATTATTAAAAAATTAGCCTAATTAGCCACTGCAGCAAAGTATTGTTAAGAATTCTGCTAAACAGACTTAAAGGGAAGGAGAGAAGAAACCCTTGCAGAAGAACAGACAGGATTTAGGCCACAAAGAAGTACTGTGGAGCAGATTTTTAACATTATTAGACTTCTCACTGAGAAATATCTACAACACCAGTATGACTTCTACCAAAACTTCACTGACTTCAAAGAAGCCTTTAACTGTTTTTGGCATGATGGGTTGTGGCAGGTGATTAAGAATTACAACTTTGACAACAACCTCATCAAAGTAATCCAAGCACTGTATAAAAACTCAAGCAGTGCAGTTCTCCTGAGCAACATCTGAGAAGTCTTGAAGACAATAGTGAGCGTTGGTCAAGGATGTATCCTCTCTCCAGTGCTTTTCAACCTCTTCCTGGAGAACATCATGCAGGAGATACTTGAAGACTTCCACTCCTCCATTTCTATTAGATGATGGCCCATTTCTGACCTGCACTTTGCTGATGATATTGACCTGTTACAAAGCAGTGAAGCAGAACTACAGGAGCTCACCATCAGATTGGAAAATGTAATCAGGAGTATATGGGATAGAGATCATCCCCTCCCACACTCCACCCAAACACCCACCTACCTAAAGAGCATGATCCTGGTTAATAGTAACAACTAAAACACAACAACCAGCATCATGCTAGGATCCACTCTAACCAAGGATGGCATATCTCAAAAGGAGATAACAACAAGACTCAATTTAGCCTCTGCTGCTATGATGAAGCTGAACAACATAGGGAAAAGTAATTCCATTAGTTTTCCAGCAAGACTCAGAGTGTACAAGACCCTGGTGACTTTGATCCTTATGTGTGTGTGAGAGCTGGACTCTTACAGCTGACATGGAGCAAAGAACACAGGCATTTGAGCACAAGTGCTTCAGAAGGCACATCCTATACACAGAGCACAAAGTAAATAGCTTTGCCAAGTAGCAAGTCAATAAATAAGCTGGTAGACTCTTGTGCAGCTAAAAAGACGAAAGCTTGCCTAGTACAGTCATGTACAAACACAACCCCCCTGCCTCAAACCATTTTTCGGAGTACAGTTGAGGGAGGGCGAAAGAGAGGCAGATAGAGAAAATCTTGGTTTGGCAACATCAAGGACTGGATAGGTCACATCACAGCAAACCTATAACTCATGACAGAGAACAAATACCAGTGGTGACGACTGACTATGAAAGCATCTAGAGTGGCACTCCAATGACTGTCTGCAGTCATTTCTGAAGAGAAAACGTAAGCTAGAAAAGAGAATTACGGAAAAGTAAGAAAAGGAGAAAACAGGAAGATTAGTAAAAGGGAATAACTGCGAACAGTGAAGGAAGAAAAAAGAGTGGAGAAAATGGAAAGTGAGAGAAATATAAATGAAAATGTGAGAAAAAGTATGAAAACGATAAAGGCAAATGGGGAAAATGGAAAATATATAAAGGAGACAGGAGAAAGTTGACAAGAAATGGATTGAGTAAGAGAGAAAGAGATACAGAAGGGGTAGAGACACAGAGGATATAGAAGAAAGTGTAAAGACTAATAAAACAGAAAGGAGAGAGAGAGAGAGAGAGTGGAAGGTAAAATATAAGAGAAAGGGATGAATATGTACATCGTTAGTCACAATGGGCGTTCAATTGCTTTTTTTAAGGTTTCAATATTTGTTTTTATGTTGTCTTGTTTCTTTGTACAGATTTTTTTGTTTTATCTATGCTAAAACAGTCACAATAAGAACTGCAATAACAATAGCAGAAAACACCAATGCCAATTCTCATCATCAATAATGAATTTCTGCAGATTTTACTTTTCCATTGATAAGTTGGCCACCCTGCATCCTGAATCAGTATTCTTCACCTCAAGAATTTGTAAGTAGCAAACATAAGAATTGTTAATGATCAATGAAAGAATTGTTAGCAGCAAACTGATAAGTTGTGTTTTCAATTTTATATTTTTATTAATCATTCAATTTATTTTCTTGCTTCCCACTACATTATAATGAGCAAAGAAAAAACAAAGTTGTATCAGCAAAAATTCCAAAAGGAATGGCTTAATATGTAAAGTACCTAGTGACCAATCTAAAGTACGTTGCAGATATTGTAAACGTAATATGTTGGCAAAATATTCTCTTTTAGTAAACCACTGTGAAGCAAAGAAATATAAGGCATCAACTCCACAGCAAATGATTCCTCTTACCAATTTTATTAAAACCAAAATTGATAAGACATCTATGCTTGAAGCAAATTTAGCAATGTTTATCTGTTGCCACTCATCATTTAATTGCTGGGATCACTTAATAGAGTTATGTAAGAATTATATGTCTGATAGTGATATTATATCCAAAGTGAAGTTGCATCGTACAAAATGTCCAAATATTGTGAGAAATGTTGTAGCTCCATATTTTGACGGAGATTTGATTTCTGATATAGGAGATAGAAAATTTTGCCTGTTATTAGATGAATCCAATGATATATTGATAAACAAGTTGTTAGGAATTGTTATCATATATTATAGTGACACTCACAAAAAAGTGGTACATACATATCTCAGTATGGTATCTTTAGAAACATATGATGCAGATGGCATTGTAGATGCCTTAAAATTGAATTAGTGACAAAGAAATTAGATATAAAAAATTTACTGGCTATAGGAACTGACAATGCTAGAGTAATGATAGGAGTCAATAATGGTGTTTTCCAGAAATTAAAAGAAGTTCCATCATTACTTCTATTTTGATGTGTATGTCATTCTTTACAGTTGGCAGTATCCCACACTTGTGCTGAATGCTTGCCCATAAATTTAGAATTTTTAGTATCTGAAACCTATAAATGGTCCTCTCATTCTTCAACAAGACAAAATGCCTACAAACAACTTTACTTTGCTATCAATGATAAAGAGCCTTTGAAGATTGTGAATTCTTGTACAACTAGGTGGCTATCAATAGAACCAGTGGTAAATAGAATTTTAAGCCAATGGTTTGAATTGCAAACTCACTTCCAAACTACAACTACAAAAGAAAACTGCTTTACAGCACAAACGTTACATGAAATGTTTTGTGATTCTAGGAATGAATTTTACCTTTTATTTTTTGCATTCAATTTTAAAACATGTTCAGGAAGTGAATAATATCGACAAAACAAAATTACTTGAAGATCTTTCAAATTTGATCAAATCTGTTGCTAATATGATAGTGTTGCCAACATGTCGAATTGATCCTCTTGATCTGGATGCTTCTATTGAAAAATTCCTGGATCCTAAACCAAATTTAAGCTACAGGTTCGAGAGAAAGATAGCAGAAATGATTATTAAGAAGACTATAACAGCCACCGAAGAAAATAATATTTGCAAAAGAGCACAACAATTTTTACTCTGCTTCTATAAAGACCTCAAGCACCGTTTGCTATGAAATATTAATATACTGAGGAATATCAAATGTTTTTCAGTAGAGAATATTTTGCAGCATTTCAAAGAGCCAATTTTATTTGTCTTAGAAGCAATTCATTTAAATGAAGAAAAAATTGCTTCAATTGAAATTCAGTTTAATAACATTTGTTTAGTTAAATGGACAAATACGTCTAATACTGAGACATTCTGGCTGGAAGTTTTAGAATATAAAGATGCTACTGGAGGAAATCCTTTTAGAGATGTTGCAAATTTTGCCATTAATTTATTGACATTGCCAAACTCAAATGCAGAAGTTGGATGGTTGTTCAGTAGTATGGGTGTAATCAAATCAAAATTGAAAAACTAAATGCATCTTCCTATGCTTAGATCAATACTGTCTATAAAATATGGCCTGCAATGATATGGCAAATGTTGCAAAAACTTCGATATTCCAAAACACATAATTAACAAGATTGGGACCTTAAATGTATACAAAAGTCAAGACCTAGGCACTGCAGCTGAAAGTGATCAAATCAGTGAAATTTCAGAAATTATTTCTCAATGCTGAATATAATTAAAGAAAGTAAATAAAAATGTAAATAAAAATTAGGCTTTTTCATATAATTAGTCTTTAGGAAAGTGGTTATACACCATTAGGTGTACACCTGCTTTCCTATATTAAATTCGGAATAACAACGAAATGCAGAACTCTGAACTATCAACACAACAATATTTATTTATGGATGAAATAGGCAGCCTTAAACTGGTTGCTGAGACGCCGGAATGTTGTTGTGAGCTGTCCCCAGAGTTGGATTGTTGGCGAGACAGCTTGGTACGACCACGCTCAATGAGAGAGCTCTGTAGGACCTGACCTATGTTGCCTCTTCGCAGGCTGGCGAGAAAAGAGAATTAAAAAAAGCGGGAACGCTTAGATGTTGAACTCTATGCATGCGTGGATAAAAACGCAGCAATGGCGACTGTACCTTGGCGCCAAATGAGGTCACTACAATGGCTCCCCCTTGAGTGTGGAAGCACGAAAATAGAAATTTTGGACGGACATCTGAGGCAAGATGGCCACCGAAACCACGCAAAAAATGTGGCACAAATATATAAAGAAAAATTCAAGGAAATGATGGACAATGGTTAGATACATGCATGCAATGTACAAAAGAATTGATGAAAGAAAAACATGCAAGTAAAATGGGCAGTAAATGCCACCTAGTGAAAAACAAATGCGACAATGATAAAACAACCGTGATGAACACTGTCCAGGAACTGAAATCACGGAATGTAAAAATCTGAAAAGTCTGATTGTTTGTTTTCTTTTTTTTTTTTTTTTCTTTGAAAGGAAGAAAAATTTTCAATAAAAAAAACTCTGAAATTGTCCACTGAAACACAATAAGTCAAATGTAAATAGTCTTTGCCAATTTCTTGGGCCAACGCACTGTCCTGCCAAACCTAGTGACATAAGGTTCACTTGAGTTCCTTTTCAATGACGGAGGTGGTGTAATTGCTGGTGTGTGTGATTGTGATGGTGCTGATGTTGGTGTATGCATTGGTAAAGGCGTTGACAATGTGTGTGGCGGCAGAGGTGTGTGCGGCATTTGAAAAACGGGCACGTCGTCCACGGGAGTTGTGGGTTTGTCAAGGTACGCTTTTTTCAGACAGTCGACAGACACAATTTCTGTACGACCATTAGCATCGACCTTGAAAAACTTTGGAGTGCGAGAAAGCACACGATAGGGTCCTTTGTAGGGAGAAACAAGGGGTCCTTTGACAGAATCATCCCTAATGAATACATGAGACCAAGACTCAATGTCTGCTGGCACTTTAGAGGGAGGTGACTGTTGTCTGGGGCCCATAGATGGAAGATTGGAGGAATACTCTCGCAACGGAGTAACATAGGACTCTGGGTGTGGTGGTTGTGATGAGTCTGGTACCACCATCGTACCAGGCAACGTCAACGTGGTGCCGTAAAGAAGTTCCGCCGAGGAGTAACCCAGGTCAGCTTTGACCGCAGTCCGGCATCCAAGGAGGACAACCGGAAGAATTTCAACCCAAGACTGCGGGTTGGGCGAGGCGCGCAAGGCGGCCTTAAGTTGTCTATGAAACCGCTCAACCATCCCATTAGAAGCGGGATGGTAGCTGGGGGTGCGTATACGATGTACCCCCAAGATTCGTGATAGGTCACGAAAGAGCGCGGCCTCAAATTGCCGGCCACGATCTGTGGTCAAACTGACCGGTACTCCGAACCTAGAAACCCACCCAGAAACGAAAGCCTGGGCAACAGTCTCAGAAGTAATATCTGCTATAGGAATGGCTTCTGGCCAACGTGAGAAACGGTCAACACAAGTTAACAGGTATGAGAACCCGCGACACACTGGTAAAGGTCTAACCAAATCAAGATGGACGTGACGGAAACGGGCTTCAGGAGAAGGAAATTGTCCAAGAGGGGCACGAACGTGCCTATGGACCTTCGCACTCTGGCACTTCATGCAAGAGCGTGCCCAAGTGGTAATTGATCGCCGCATATTGGGCCAGAAAAACCGAGCAGTGATAAGCTTTACTGTTGCTGAGATGTTGGAATGAGCTGTCCCCAGAGTTGGATTGTTGGAGAGACAGCTTGGTACGACCACGCTCAATGAGAGAGCTCTGTAGGACCTGTGTTGCCTCTTCGCAGGCTGACGAGAAAAGAGAATTAAAAAAAGCGGGAACGCTTAGATGTTGAACTCCACGCATGCGTGGATAAAAACGCAGCAATGGCGACCGTACCTTGGCGCCAAATGACGTCACTACAAGTCTTTAGCCTTTTTTTGTCATATTTAGCATGTTTTAGCATTTTTGGGATATTTTTTCTATTGAAATTTAGCATAAAATTCTGATTTTAAGTTGGCAACACTATCCTACATTTTTATTAGCACACGCGCTCTCTCTCTCAACATTAAGTAGATATAACAATATCCTGTGTGCTTTATCGATATGTGGCACTGCGGACAGTGATAATGGGAGTTAGCTAAATAAAAATAAGTACCGTCGCAATCTGTTTTCTCGTCGAATATACAACACACTCAAAAACAAAGCCAAGTCGAAATCGTATTACCGATAGAAATAGTCTAAAATTCGCATTTTTATTTTAGTAAATTTGGTAGCACTATGTACACTCCTATAAGGATAACTACTACACGACACTGATCTCACTCTCTCTCTCTCTGTTTAGATATATATGTATAATAGCAATAGTGTGGTGTTCTGTTTAGCAACGAAGCAGAGAAAGAATTAAATCAAGGGAAGTGGAAATGTATGAGAAACAGAAAAGACAAAGAGATGGGAGGAGAAATTGAGGTGATGTTTGGTGAGGAAGAAGAAGTAATGTGAAATGGAGGTAATACTGATAAGGGGGAGTAGGAGGGAGGAATAATTTAAAGTGGAGATGATGCCGGTGGAAGAGCTATGACAAATTGAGTTAATGTAGATGAGGAGAAGGAAAAAGAAGCAGTGATACTAACGACGTGAAATGAGATTTGAGAGGAAATTAACGATTGTCTTTTTTTATATCAAAAGTTGATGTGAAAAGAGACAAGTTCGAAATATAGAGCGAGCAAAGAGTGAAGGGGAATTACGAAGAAAATACTATGAAGGAAGAGGCAGAGGATAATACAAGTCAGTCATGTGAAAAGAGAGGGGGTAAATGATAGGAGAAAGCAGAGATATTTAAAGAAGACAGAGAGATGGGTACAAAACAAGAAGAAATGGAGGCTCTCTTTTAAGAAAATGAATAAAGAAAGGTATCGGATGAAAAAGGAACGTAATGAAATAAAACTATATAAAAAAAATATATGAAATGGAAAAGGAGATTGTTAATAGGAAAAAGAAATCACAAAAATCAAAAGAAAAAAAAACAGGAAAACTGAATTGGGAAAATGTGAGCGAGAAGTAAAATGCAGAGATAATAATAAAGAGGTGGGGAGAGAAAGAAGGAATGTAAGAGATATTAAGGTGTAAGTAGGAAAGAATTAAAGAAAGAGGTCGGTAACGAAAATGGTTCAGATGAAAAAGTTAAAAATAAAAAAAAGAGATGGCGATAAAAGAGAATAGAATGAATAAAGAAGCGAAATTAAATGGATGAAGGTGAAAGAGACTACGACAAGAGATTTTATTGAGTTAAATAAGGGATATGGAAAGGTGACTTGCGAAGACAGAAAGGAAAGGGCTAAGAAATAAATACTTTTAAAAAATTACATGAAACATTAGAAACTGAAAGACGTAAAGAGAAAAAGAAGTCTCCTGCTTTTTCTTCTCATTTTCCCTATTAATGAATGCTTTTTAAAATACCCTGACAATGAAAATGAAAAATTATGAAGGGAAATTTTAAAAGATAACTAGATATAAATAATTTATTTTTTGATATCACAATAAATAGAAAATATTTAACAGCAAACCAAGATGTGTAACTGTAATGGCATTTTTTCACACATTCAAAGACATCTTCGTCATTCTCTCTCTCTCTCTCTCTCTCTCTTTCTAACAAGCTGGTCACAACCTTATCTTTTTACTCAATATATCTATATTGAGCCTGCAACGTTGGTTTTGATGGGTAATTGAATATTGTTTAGGCTACGTGTTCCCATATAAAACCAAGTTAATAGAAAATTTCTTGTAATTTCACAACACTGCGCAAACGTTTGAACATAATTTATTGTGCTGTATTAGTATGTAAAGATGTTCTTGGTGTGGTAGTTATCACTTGTACTCGAGCTACTAAGTGCTAGGAGGTGAATATATTTGCTGAGGTTGGGAGCTGACTCTTAATTGTTGGATGTTGGCTGTTATTTCTAGCGTCGGAGGTCAATAGTTGTACATAAAAAACGACGAAATCTGTTATGGGGTTTTTTCGAACGAACTTTTGTTCCTACTGAGAGTTTGGGTGTTATTGAAATAGTATTACGACAAATGTTGAGAGAGTTTGGATGTCATTGAAATAGTATTCGAAAAGTTACTGCCAGTCCTTGTGTGGCGATCTTTCGATATGACTCGCAGAAATACCAAACTGAACAGCTGTTAAGATACAACATTCGGTAAAATCGGTAAAATTTTTATCTATTTATTTTTGCGGGTGGAAATGTACATTTTGTTTCAAGTTAGCATAAAGTGAAAGAGAGACGAAATGGACAGGGACGTGTTGATAGGGGGTGCGAGACAAAATATGTGTTGTGTATAAGTGAGAGAGAGAGACCGCGTATATTTTTATTTATTTTATCTCGCATCTTTTTTGAGTGTGTGAGTGATTGACTGAGAGAGAGAGAGAGAGATGTGTCTTGTCAGAGAGAGAGAAAGGGTGTGAGACAGAGAGAGAGGGAGAGAGTGATAGCGTAAATTAATTTTAGTTTTTCTCGCATCTTTTTTTAGCGAGTGACTGAAAGAGAGAGAGAGGTGTTACACGTACATGACAATACCTCTCTCTCTCTCTCTCTCTCTCTCTCAGTCAATTACTCATACATCACTAAAAAAGATGCGAGAAAAACTAAATGAATAAATAAAAATTACGCTATCACTCTCTCCCTCTCTCTCTCACACACAGAGCAAGACACATCTCTCTCTCTCTCTCTTTCTCTCTCTCTCTCAACTCTTTCTCTCTCTCTCAGTCAATCACACACTCACTGGAAAAAAGATGCGAGAAAAAGTAAATAAATAAAATCTACGCTATCACTCTCTCTATCACTCTATCTCTCACACACACACACCTCTCTCTATCACTCTATCTCTCTCACACACACACCTCTCTCTATCACTCTATCTCTCTCACACACACCTCTCTCTCAGTCAATCACACATTCTCTGACAAAAAGATGCAAGAAAAAATAAATAAAAAATGTATGCTGTCACTCTCTCTCTCTCTCTCTCTCTCTCGCACACACATCTCACACTCCCATCAACACATACACACCTTCATATCCATTTCGTCTCTCTTTACGGAATTTACCAAACACCTTCGAGTTAAAACGAAAGATCGACCCTTGGGTTGCTGTGAATAATTCATTATGTTGATATAAGCTAGGTTCAGTCGCTGCCCGTGTCCATTCACGTTCTGTGTCTGTTCTGCCTTGAGCTACATGTCAAAGCTCTCTGGGCCATGGTCATATCCATGTGTCGTTTTATATTGATTGAGTGGCTCAGAAAGGAGTGCACTAAAAGTTGGTACGGTCGCTGGAGCCATAAAGTTGTGATTGGCCAGATTTTGTTGATTATTTGGGTAATATTCTCTCCAGGCAAAGTCGCAACTGGTCAGATTCGCTGATCACATGGACAACATTCCAGGGAATCATGATACCGGTTGATTGCTGAATATTTTCACTACAATGCATTACAATCAATATATGTGGAAGCAGTAAAGTAGAAATAGCATAGTATGGCATGCAAGGAAAATGCCTGTTTGAATTTTAACACTTGGGTTGGTTCTTAACATAGTAAGCAAATATTCAGGTGCCATGTCGTGTCATCTTCGATGTCCTCGATTGTATATGCAGCCGTTAAAACAGCTATAGAGAGAGTGTAATTTAAAATTCGATCCATGACTCTCTGAATCTGGCACTTTTATTGACTGTATTTTATAGACTTTACTCACAGAAAGTTACAGATAGACTACAGAACTATCACATAAACAACAACCATTAATTGGGTAAAATCTCAATTGTGCACATGATCAAACTGTGATTAGATAGTGATCTAAAATTTGTATGTGGCAAAACTCGGGATTTCATTCAAATTACAAGTCATTAAGACAGCAATCTGTAAGAATGTTTGTCCTACTAGAAATTATACTCGAATTTCCCTCAGATAACACTTCTCCAGAGAGACGGTTTGAGGACATACTGGCTAATGTAGTCTAGGGTACACTGATTGAAGAAAATGGGATGGTCACAACTGGAATGTCATTTATCATAGCTGACAACCCCGATCAGGGCCTATCTGAGACTAAACAACAACCTACCTACCAGTCTGAAGTTAATCTATGGTAAACAGAACCGTTAACGGAATTAATGATGAAATTATAATAAAAATTAAAAGCAACACAGTTGCAGGTAAGACTGTGTGGTATAGAAGTTAGTTTTTCATAAGTAAATGATTCTGGATTCAATCCTCTTGCACAGTATGTTGGGTATCTTCTACTATATCCACAGGCTGATAAGTACATTGTAAACAAAATTTGTTTGAGGAAAATAATGTGTAAGTCCGTTGTCTACATACGTGTGTGTGTGGTGTACACAAATATATCAGTGCGTTGATATATCCTTTGTGGTATTTCTTCCATACTTGTTACTGCTCTTGACAACTAGAATGTTTGAAGGTTATACCCCAGTGTGGCCACAGTCCAATGAATGAAACCAATAAATGAACAGCAGAATGGACAGTGGATCTATTTCCAAAAGAGTGACAGTCCTGAGGAATAAGAATAGCTTTGAACTGTTTAATCTGGACTGTAAGATACTGTAAGTCACGGACAGACAAGATATGTCAAGTATTGTACGGGTTTACATGATTAGCATAAGTACAAAGGAGCATCGTCGTTGATGTTCAAGACTGCCTCCATTGATTAGAGATATACAATTAAATACAGGGTATCCATGAAAGCTTACCTATCTAAATAAAACAATAAAATTATAAAAGTAAGTTAATCATAGAATGAAAAATTAATTACACTTTTTTATCATTTTTTTAACTTGCTGAGTCTAAAGAATGGGGCAGTGTCCATGGATTTGTCAGGTCTTTACTAGACTAGTGAGACTGATGTCACTAATGTTCCTCATGAACTTTTATAAGACAACACCGACAGGAAAGGTATGAGCAAGGAGAGAATTCCAAAGGGCTGACGTGTTGGAAAGAAGGATTGGACATTGTGATTAGTTCAATAGTTCGAGACTTGAAAGGTTGGACACAACAAGCCTAATGAGAAAAGAAGAGACGAGTGGGTTGGGAATACCTGTGTGGATGTGGCTCATGCACCCATATCCACCCAGGTATTTCTGACCCACTCCAAAACACGCAAATGACATTTTTTGTTTTACATAAATATACTTTGACACGTTTGGACATTGATAATTTCAAAAGAGTAAGTACGTGTTCTGCTGCATGAACCAATATTTATGAAATCTCATTGACAATTCAATTCACTGCATTTACATTAGTCTCTGATATGTCTTTTCTAAATTTTTTCATTATGTTTAGAACCATCCATCCTCACCACCTACTATTTCTGGAAGAGTCATGGAAGCAGAGTCCTCCATAGAGTCCTATCAGAAGCAATTGTCATTAGACTTTCCAGCTAGATTTCTAAGCATGACCAACTGAGACTATGGATATTATCCAATCATCTCGTTCTTTGTCTACCCCTAGGTCTCTTACTGATTACTTTTGTTTGAAGAATCTGTCTTGCAGTTCTGTCATGCAACATTATAACCACATGCCCATAGTACCGGAGTTGTGACCTCTCAAAGCGGAGAAGTAGTGACTTGACCTCAAGAGAGCCCTGATCTCCAAGCAACATACTTTTACAAATTACATTACTTGAAAGATCCTTCAGAGGAACTCCATTTCGGCTGCTTGTATTCGCGATCGTACTCTTTCAGTCATTGCCCAACTTTTATGACCATAGGTGAGGAAAGGCATGGAAACCAAATTGAAGATATCAAGTTTGGCATTTTTCTGCAGATCGAATGCTGGAGCTGACGCATTGCTGTGCCAGCACCTGTAATTCTAGCATCCAGTTCAACCTCCTGCTCTCTATCACGCATGAATATGGTCCTGAGATATTTAAACTTGTCCCCTTGTTTCAGTAATGTTCCACTTGCATGCAAAATGCACTGGAACGAGTTTCCTAAGTGGACCAATGTTTCATTTTGCAACAGCTTTCTCATCCCTGCTTTGCTGCACTCAGTAGTGAACTGATTCAGTGCAGCCTGAAAATAATCTTCTGATGAGTCAAGGAGCACCATGTCATCTGCAAATATTAGCTGACTGATCCTACACCCACTGATTGGGATACCACTTCCATACCAGCCACGCATGTCAATCTAATTCATGAAAATTATGAAGAGGAGAGGTGATGACTCTTAACCCTGCTGAAGTCCAGCACCCACATTGAAAGTTTTCAACTTAACATCATTTACCCAGGCATTCATATGTTTAGAATCCGTTTTTGTTTAAATTTGATCTCTAGGTCAAGTTTCGACAGATCTTTTCCGTTTGACTCACAGTTTTTGAAATTTTAAAATTAAGTGAAAATTTTAAAATTTTGCATATTGATATAATTTTTCAAGTTGAATCTGATGTTATTATTCAATTGTGCCAGAAAATTTTTTGTAAACTGTCACAAAGGTTTAAAGTTTGATTATTTTTACCCAATCAGAAAACAGGATTTGGAATCTGGCATTTACCCAAAATTACCCAAAATTTGCAAACTTTAAAAGTTTCTAACCTTTTATTTATTAATTTATGGCAAAAAATGAATTCCATTTCCATAATTAGCATACAAAACTACACCAATACGCCAAATTTGAAATTCTTAAGCTTAATCAGTGGTGGAAGGTTACAATGCCCACAGTCCTTCTTCAGGTTCTCTGTGACTAATGGAAAGAAGAGAGAAATTAACTTAACCTGAAAGTATGCTAACAGAACGTAAAGATGATTGTGTTAAATGGAGAGTCTGTTACTCAAGAACATGATAATCCCTTCAACAGGCATCCAGAACCAGAAATTTAGTTGACCTGAAGCTACAATAGAAGACTTATCTTCAATATTGTGTAGTAGAATGAACTCGTAGCTGTAAAGTTACGATGCCAACTTTTTAAGCCCGCAGATACGTTTATATTTATTAAACTTGATAAAAGAAAATACTTCAGTGTCACGTGTACTGCTTATCATGAAATACTGACTATTTGGAAGTTTTACAAAGAAAAAGGATGGACTGTGTCATCAATGACAAAGGATAAGTGTAGGAAATAGTGAGTTGAACGTTAGTATAGAAGAGGATCAGTGAAATAATTGAAACTCGGCATAACTATCAGACAGAGGTGGTGGTTCTATCAAAATATTTGTTGTGGTGAAGTAACTTCTCACAAAGTTTTCAATTTGTGAAATTATACTGAGTAGAAGATTTTGCGAAGATCATCATAATAGATATGCTCACAGGCTTTACCTTGTTAAGAAGAAGATTAATTTCTGTCAATGTTCCCAAGGCCAATAGAGAGCATTAGAGTGTCACATGTGAGAACAGGACTTCAGAAAACATTGCATTATTGGGTCGTTCCATGCAAAATCAACGTAGATGATGAAGGTGACCGAAACCGATTTCTTTCAAACTTTGCATGTTAAATGGCCTTCATGTGAAGCCTTTAATTATGAAATATTTTTTACTTGACTCTAATATTTACTGAGTTATGACCATTTTAAATTTTCAAAAAAGTGACATTTTTTCAGTTATTCAATAATTTGAGACATCATATCTCACCTACTACTTGAGCTAGAAAGCTCAATTGTTTTTTGTTTGTTTTTTTTCATTTTATAGCACTTAAATAGATCTACAACTTTAGTTTAGAGTATTCTTTCATTAGAATTTTTAAAAAGTCGACCTAAAATTTGACCTTTAACCTTTCATAGGTCAAAAGACATGGTCATTGATGTTTTTTGAAATTTTGTCCAAATATTGCCCTACTTAGTCAAAATTCACACTTGTATCTCTTTTAACTATGGTTCATGTTATACAGCCAAATTAAATAACTTAATTCTTTTTTTTTTTTTTCAGATTAGATATATATGAACAGTTTAGTTAATTTCTGGTTACAGATGGATGTAAAAGAAAGATTTTTAGCTAAGCAAGAAAAGTGTTGTGACCCATTTGAAAAGCAAAAAGCACCTGTGAAAAAGGGTTTAAGGACATTACCTGCAGATTTTGCCACAAAAGCAAACTTAATTCCTGGATAAAAAATATATGACCCTTGCAGAAAAATTTTGCCCACACTTCAAATTGAACCATCATTAGAAGATACAAGAGATGATACATCAACTGCCACTGAAGTGACTTCATCATCAACAGATGTCTTTGTAGAAGAAAATGCAGAATTAGAGATCCACAACAATGCTTTGTCTGAAATTGGAGAATCTCCAAAAAAAAAAAAATAGACACTACCATCATGTGTGCTGAGAAAAAAAGAAAATAAATGGAAAATGCTTCTGCTCAAACGATGCAAATCATTTCACCTAGAAGAGAAGTGAGGGAATCATCAAAAGATCATCACCCTGAAAGTGAAATAATCAAACAGTTAAAAGAAAAATTCGCAACAGAAAAAATATCAGAAAAACTACAAATTTTAACAATTCTGCCAAAAAGGCTGGTCTCTAAGAAAAGTCAAAAAGGAGTTCAATATGCCTGTTTATATAGCTAGACAAGCTAAAAGGCTGGTCAATGAGCAAGGGATTTTATCACATCCTAGCCATAGAAAAACCACATTTCCTCAAGAAACTGCCAATTGTGTTTCTCAGTTTTATAAAAATGAAGTAAGCAGAGTTATACCATGGATAAAGGATTAAAAATCAGTAAAAATTGATGGCAAAAGAGTCCATGAGCAAAAGTACCCCATACTTTGTAACTTAAAGGAAGCCTTCCAGTTGTTTAAATAAAAAAATCCTGAAATCAAAATTAGTTTCTCAAAATTTACTGAGCTAAGACCCACAGAATGCATACTTGCAGGTAGTGCTGGTACACATAATGTGTGTGTATGCACCATTCATTGGAATGTCAAACTAATGATTTCTGGCATGAAACTATCTGATTTAACCAAGAATATGAAGTTTCACTTGATTGATTATAAACAAAGTTTGGAATCAATTACTTGCAATCCAACAACAAACAACTACTATATGGGCAACCTGTTCAAATTGTAATTCTGCTAGAAGACCTTGAAAAATTCTTATATGAAATGTTTATTGTGAATATGATTGATGAAGTGCAGTATAAGCAATGGCTAACAACAGACAGAACAATCCTAGAAAATATATCAAAATCAACAGATGATTTTGTTGAAATTTTCTGTCAAAAGCTTAAAGCACTTAAAGTACATGATTTCCTTGCAAAGGAACAATCTAAATTTTGTACTTCAAGAAAAGAATCTTTAAGTGAAGGAGAAATCTTAGTCATAGCAGATTTTTCAGAGAATTATTCATTCATCTGTACAAGGATTTCATAGGAACAATGCCCAAGCCACTATCCATCCATTTGTCTGTTTTTATAAACAAAACAATGATGTGACTAACATCAATATTGTTATTATATCCAGCTGTATGAAACATGATATAGTAGCAGTCCATCTCTTCCAAAAAAGCTGACAGATTTTCTTTGGAGCAAAGCCTTCAATATCAACAAAATCATCTATTTTTCAGATGGTGCTGCTTCACAATATAACAATTGTAAGAATTTTATGAACTTATGCTACCATTCTATGGATTTCCAAACTGATGCAGAGTGGCACTTCTTTGCTATTTCTCATGGCAAGGGACCTTGTAATGGCTTAGGAGGTACAATTAAACAAATGGCAGCTCAGGCAAGTTTACAATGCCCTTTCAATGAACAAATCATGACTCTAAGACAGCTTTATGATTCTGGTCAGTAAAACATTCCTGGAATTAATTTTATCGGATCTTTTTTAAAACGGGGGTCACATTTTTCATTAACGAAACACTTTGAAACTTGGAACACTGGTAGAATGTGTCATATAAAACATCTTTTTCTCTTAGTCTTCTTAAAAAAAAAAGAAATCCATAAATTATTCCTTGTTAAAGTTGTCGTATTTCTGTAATTTCAACCAATCACTGACGTCCATTCAGCCGATATACATTAAGTGCCGACTACATAAACAAACGATTCTGAAACAATTAACCCTAACCCTAACCCTAACTCTAACCCTAACCCTAGGGTTAGAGTTAGGGTTAGGGTTAGGGTTAAAGCAAATTTAAAATGAAAAAAGCAAATAAAACGAAGAATCGTTTGTTTATGTAGTCGGCACTTAATGTATATCGGCTGAGTGGACGTCAGTGATTGGTTGAAATTATCGAAATAAGACAATTTTTTACATGAAATAAATTCGAATACAAAAATATTTTTCTGTTCTATAACACAAAATAGATAAGTATACGAAGTTTGAAAGTCTTTCTGTACCAAAAACACTACGTAAAATATTAATGAAAAATGTGGCCCCCGTTTTAAAAAAGATCCATTTTATCTACTCTTCAAATGATGAAATGCAAAATGAGGAAAATCTATTGAGAGAGAGATTTAGAAATGCAAGGACAATTCCAGGGCCACAAAAGTTACATTGCTTTATCCCAAACTCACCTTCAGAAATTATGGTAAAAATGATATCTACAATAGATAACTAAACTAAAATTAGAATCTCCATGCAAGATGCTATTCAATTTGAGGATATAAAAGAGTTTGTAGCAGCAATTTGTGATGGTGACTGGTGGTTAGCCTGTGTTCTAGAAACATACCCAGAAACTATGCAAGTAAAACTCATCTTTCTTGAACCCAAAGGACCTACATCATTATTTCAGTATCCTAGAAAATCAGATGTTTTAACAATGAGTTATTTAGACATCCTTTGTAAATTTGTCCCCAGAACTGCTACAGGACGAACTTATACTTTGACAGAAAAAGAAATGTCAAATGCATCACAATTATTAATTTCAAGAAAATTGTCTCATTAAATTTCGAAGAATTTAGAATTTCATCTAACAAGTACTTAATCATTTAAAGCAAGGCAAAAGTGGGAGGTTGGGACATGTAGCTTCATCTGCTAAGCTATCAGGAGTGGTCCCTTAGGTGATGGGGGATGCCAATAATTTGTTTGAAGATTCTAAGTGTTGGCAGTGACATTTCCACCATTGACCAAAGCAGAGCTGAAAACGTAGTTACAGTTAAAGTAGACATTATTATTGAAATAATAAAAATGCTTATTTCGATTATCAGCACTTTGTTTTCTCCACCAAACTCAAATTGTCTTGCTTAGTCTTGTCACTATTTTTCACTATGATTATATTCATTAAAAATACTTCCCATTGAGATCCTAGTATGAATTTTTCTATGTGAGTTGTGACTAAGTAGGGCAATATTTGGACCAAATTTCAAAAACATTGATGACCATGTCTTTTGACCTATGAAAGGTCAAAGGTCAAATTTTAGATCAACTTTTCTCTTTTGGTAGTAAAAAAAAAAATGCACAAAACAAAAGTTGTAAGTCTATTTAAATGCTTTAAAAGGAAAATAAAAAATTGAGGTTTCTAGCTCAAATAGTGAGATATGACTTCTGAAAGTTATTGAGTAACCAAAAAAATTGTCACTTTTTTTGAAAATTTCAAATGGCCATAACTCAACAAATATTAATCAGGTAAAAAAATATTTCATATTTAAGGGTTTCATATGAACGTCATTTTTACATGAAAAATTTGAAAGAAATCAGTTTCAGTCACCTTCGATTTTTTTTAAAAATTGCATTGATTTCATACAGAATTACCCATATTTTGGTTTCAAATTTTGGTACAAGTCCAGCAATTTCAGAAGATGGGGCTGGTCAATTACATCAATGCCAGCATTTGACTGGTACTTACTTTATCAACTCTGAAAGGATGAAAGGCAAAGTCAACCTTGGTGGAATTCAGAATTTGAATACAGAACATAAAAACAGATGAAATGCCACTAAGCATTTTGCCCGGCATGCTAACAATTCTGTCCGCTGGTCACCTTCAACCTATATATATTTTCGGATTAAAAACAAGAGAGAGGAAAACTAATTCGGCAACACATTTTCAAAATGAATACTCGACACTTTCAAGTATGCGTTACCTTGTCAAAGTTGATGTTCTTTGTCTCTGCAAAGGTGTTTCATCCATGACTTTTTGTATATTTACTACACTGTTCAATGTCTGCTCCATTTCAAGACGATGGAGTGTGATTTGAAGGAAAATTTGGCTGCTACTTCTAGCAGGCATCATTGGCCCATAGAGATCAAAGTTATGTTGAGTCATTGAGCGTAACAAGATAGAAGAGCTCTAATCCAACAGACTTATGATCAATAGAAAATCTATTCGGATTATCCTTATACAGACGAATCAAGTAACATTCAAACTTCCATTTCATTAATTTATTGACATTTAATGTATGAATATTTACGGAGATTGCCAAACAAGTCAGTTTCAATTGTATTTGAAAATGAATCTTGGTAAATTCTTGGGCAAAAGTAAAGCTCATGCACATCCCCCACTACAGCTTATTTTTGTTTCAAAAATTTCTTCAGATTTCTATGTTTTCTATATTGGAGATTACAATTTTGCCCCTTTCCCATCCCAATTCCTTAGTTTTTTAACTTTTTTAATTTTGTTTTTAATTCAGGTAGAAAATACAAAGATTTCGAATCTGGGAATTTTTTTTTTAAATTTAAATTTTTCACGCATGCCCCTTCCCCCACACATCACCTCCCCACTTTCAAAACACAAAATAACTCTGAATGTTTCACTTTCATCTGATGTTTCACGCACACATAGAATTCTACTGAAATAGCAGATGTCGAAAATATCAGACCACCACCAGAAAACCCATGCTAGAAACAACAGCTAAAGGACATTATTTCTGAAAAAACTTCCTCACTTTCAAAAAAGCTAAAAGTGAAATATTCAGAGTTTTTAGCTTTTTGAAAGTGGAAAGGTGATGGGTGGAAATTGGGGAAGGGGATTTTATTTTATTTTACAAAAAAAAAAAAAATATTCTTAAAGATTTGTAATCTCTATTTTTCTACATGGATTACCAAAAAATTGGGATGAAGAGGGGGGAAATTTAAATTTTGAAAACATGTTTTTTTGGCAAAATCCTCATCTCCTATATCAAAAACTTAGGAATTTGAAGAAATTTTGGACAAAAAACGGTGGGGCACAAATGTCACCTCTGACGTGTTAGAAACAACAGCTAAACGACATAATTTCTGAGAAAACTTCCTCTTTAGTTTATATCGCAGATCAGGTTTTTAAATACACTCATCAAAAACACGAATTACAAAATAAAAAAAGGTCATTTCAATTGAAGTTGAGCTGTAATTTTATCTCTTTCTTTCACTTCTTCATTAGAATGTATTGAGACACTTATGTTGTCACAAAAATGTTAAAACTTTACTAACTTGATTGATCTATGACTAAACCTGGATTTAATTTCATTTTATACACACTTTGCTATGAATTATATAGATAATTGCAAACATGGTTTGTAAAGATAACTTATTTTAATATAATATTTGTGTACATATTTTGAAAGTATTGTTCAATTTTTTTCTTCTTTTGAAATTAAGAAAGGTATGTAAAAATAACTTCTTTTGCACACCCCACACATACTCTAGGTAAAACTTCAGTATGAATTATGTTATTTCTTACTGTGTGCACATGCACAATTACAGCTCAACTTCAACTGAAAGGACCTTTTGGTGGAGTTCTGATCAAAGTACTAAAACCCCTCATAACTGTTTTATTTTTAAGAATTTTCACAATTTTTTTTGATTCTGTCTTCTGCATAATGGAATTAATATGATTATCCCCCACAAATTTTTTTTTTAATATTCCCAATGCCCTAGCCCACTAATTCCAAAACTTTCCACTGTTTTTTTAATTGTTTTTATTCCTGGTTTTCACAATGGAATTAATATGATTATCCAATAAAAAGAATTTTTTTTTTAATATTTTACCCCCCACCCCCAATTCCCAAACTTTCCATTATTGAGTCTTGTGTGTTTGTGTAAGAGAAAAATATTTACTAACAGAAAATTATGTCATTAAAATAAATTATCTCTAAAATACCTTTCTTTTACACAAACACACAACAATTTTGATTTCAAAGTATTTAAAAAATCATTTGGAAATGATAAACAGAAACGAATGGCAGAATTAGACTGTCCGTATTTTAAAACCAAAAATATTTTTAAAAATTGAAAAACAGTGGAAAGTTTTGGAATTAGTGGGGTAGGGTGGGGGAAATACTTTAAAAATTTTATTAGATAATTGTATTAATTCCATTATGCAGTAGACAGAATCGAAAAGAAATTTCTGAAAATTCTTGAAAATAAAAAAGTTATGGAGTGTTTTAGTACATGCTTCAATCAGTTTTAACATTTTTGTGACAACATAGTGTCTTGATACATTTTAATGAAAAAGTAAGAGAAAGAGATAAAATTACAGCTCAATTGAAATGACCATTTCCTTATTTTGTAATTCATGTTTGTGATGAGCATATTTAAAAGCTGATCTTCGATATAAACTTAAAAGGAAGTTTTTCAGAAATTGTGTCATTTAGCTGTTGTTTCTAGCATGTCGGGGGGTGACATTTGCACCCCATCCTTTTTTTTTTCCAAAATTTCTTCGGATTTCTATGTTTGCCCCAAAAATATGTTTTCAAAATTTTAATTTTCCCCTCCCCACTCCAATTTTTTTAATGTTTAACTTTTTTCAAAATTTTTTTTTTGTGATCCCCATAGAAAAATACAGAGATTATGAATCTTTAAGAATTTTTTTTTTTTTTCTTAAAGAAACACTGAAATCCCCTTCCCCAACCTCCACCCATCACATCACCACTTTCAAAAAGCTAAAAACTCCGAATATTTCACTTTTAGCTTTTTTGAAAGTGGGAATGTTTTTTCAGAAATAATGTCCTTTAGCTGTTGTTTCTAGCATGTTGGGTTTTCTGGTGGTGGTCTGATAATTTTGACGTCTGCTCTTTCAATAGAATTCTGTGCATGCGTGAAACATCAGACGAAAGTAAAACATTCGGAGTTTTTAGCTTTTTGAAAGCGGGGAGGTGATGGGTAGGCAAGGTGGGGGAAGGGGCATTGAGTGTTTCTTTAAGAAAATTTTAAATTAAAAAAAAATTCCAGATTCGTTCGAAAAAAGTTAAAAATTAAGAAATTGGGATGAGGAGGGGGTATTTAAAATTTTGCAAACGTGATTTTGGGAAAATCGTATTCTCCTATATCGAAAACCTAGAAATCTGAAAAAAATTTTTGAGGAGAGAAAACGAAAGTGGATGATGTGCACGCGCTTTACATTCGCCAATTCGTAAGAATTGAGTAGGAAAGGATGAAAGATAAAATTGGTATCAGCGGAATTTGAACTTAGAAGATATAGGGCTTGTTGATAAATACTGCAAGTTTTTTTTTTTTGGTTTTTAATGCTCGGATGTTTTTGGTTTGACGGGCAACATTTGTTTTCTAAACGAAACACTTTCAAACTTGGGATACTGGTAGAATGTGTCATATAAAACATCTTTTTCTCTTAGCCTTCTTAACAAAAATTAGTTCTTAATAAGTTATTTCATGTTAAAGTTGTCGTATTTGTGTAATTTCAACCAATCACTGACGTCTATTCAGCTGAATACAGTTAGTGCCGTAGAATGTAAACAACATATTCTAACGGTGTTATGGGGTCTTTTCCCTTGAATAAAATTAGTGCTGTTGTTTGTCAACAACAACTATCAGTGGTACTGTTATTTATAACATCGTTCGTGCGTTTGTGTTAGGGTTCGGGTTTTAGAGTTAGGGTTAGGGTTTTAGGGTTAGAGTTGGGGTTAGGGTTAGGGTTACTGTTATGAGTTATAGGGTTTTAGGGTTAGGGTTAGGGTTATGAGTGAGGTTATGGCAAAAATAATCATAACTCTAACCGTAACCCTAACCCTAAAGCCCTAAAGCTAAAACCAGTACAAACGCACGAACGATGTTATAAATAACAGTACCGCCGATAGTTGTTGTTGACAAACAACGGCACTAATATTATTCAAGGGAAAAGATCCCATAACACCGTTAGAATATGTTGTTTACATTCTACGGCAGTAATTGTTTTCACCTCAATAGACGTCAGTGATTGGTTGAAATTACCGAAATACAACTTTTTACATGAAATAACTTCGAATACAAAAATTTGTATCTGTTCTATAACACAAAATATACAAGTATACGAAGTTTGAAAGTGTTTCGGTACCAAAAACACTACATAAAACATAAATGAAAAATGTTGCCCGTCAAACCAAAAAGATCCTAATGCTCTACCATTCCATACCAACCTCAAGAGCGTCCGAAATTAATAAACAATACTTAATTAAGCTTTTCAGATTGCTATTAGTCAATCCCAAATCCGTAGTCAAGGAGGCCATATGTGTACAGCAGCGTATTTCAGTGGCAGTTAACCTGATGATGCCTATCTCTTCTCCAAGTAGGATTGGTCATTAGTTTTCATTGGTTTACATGATAACTATATCATGTATAACTTAAGGTAGAACTAATAACTATTTAAAACCCTTCTGTCACTATTTCTGCTGTTGAAAACATAAGAAATGATGAGTGTGTGAGAATATTATTTAATCTACACACATACAGGATATATATAATGTGCTTCTCACTCACTTTCTATCACTTTGTAGTCAACCATTTTATATTGCTTAAGATCGTCAAAGCAGATACTTTTGGTTAGATATACGTTTGATGGGGGTGAGGAATAGTGTATATGATGCAGAAGGTAGACAGAGAGAATCGGAAAGCTGTTGTAGTTGTTTAGTCCCACCCATGACAGTTGGCTTTTTTTAACATCAGACTGGCATAACTTTGTCCAGTATATCTTTAAATTGACTGGGCGTAATTTAAAGGAGATTTAGTTACTATTTCTACAACAACGAGACTCCATTTATTTTGCGTGGGTAGTGGGGAAATGGCGGTAACAATATGATAGTAGGGATGGGCGATAGATTAAGATTGAGTCGATGGGCAAACAGGGGTAGAAATTAAATCGGTCTGTGCCTTATCGTTGTAGGTTTAATTACACACAATGAGAACCAAAGGGACTGTAGGGAAGTGGTTATACACCATTAGGTGTACTCCGCTTCCGTACATTAAATTTCTTGAAGAAACAACGGAACGCAGATTCTGAACTATCAACACAACAATATTTATTACAATAGAATTCAGCAGCACTTCGCCCTTTGGTTACTGAGACGCCGTCAATGAAGTTGCGTGGTTATTTGTGTAGCTCCAGAGTTGGAATGTTGGAGAGGGACTGCTACGACGTCTAGGCCCTTCGTCGGCCAGGGTGAAAGAGAATGAATAGAAGCGCGAAAGCTTGGATGTCGATGACTACGCATGCACATGAGACTCTTCCTGTATTCCTTCCGGAACTAGTCCCTGCGCATGCGTGGATAAACTTTCCGGAAATGTCGTCTGCTATTAAAGCGTCACTACAGGACTATTGAAATGTGATGTGCGATTGGGGGTCAAAGGTCAAAGAAAGAAGACGTCGTGAAAGTTTATTTACGCCTGTACGCTAGATTGAAAGAAAGGAAAAACTAAGACGGGGAGATATAAACAGAGTTAAGAGTAAGAGAGAAAGAGATGAAAAAGGAATAGGGAATTAGAAAAAAAAGAAAGAGATGAGGTAATATGAGAGAAAGAGGAATGGAGAGAGAAAATAGCGAAAATGAATGAAATTTGAGAAAAAAGAAAACGATTGAATGTTCAGATTCCACTTAATTGCGAGCATTTGAGAAATTAGTTTCAAAGTCTTTCTAGAATTGTCACTTAACTCCACGTATCTCCTGCCCAAACCTAGTTTCCTATCGAGCTTTCCCCCTCCTCCTCTTGTAACCTTTTCTCTTTCCAACAATCCGTTCATATGCGAACTTTCGGAATAGCTGTCACACAGCAACCGGAATTAGTTTCGGAATTTTCCACATTTTATAGTGTTTCACGTCTTAAAACACCAAGTGGGAAGAGGATATTCATTTAAAATATTTTAGTCCATGTTTTTCAAACGTCTCAACCTCTACCTCATCGCGCCACGATTAAATTTTTTTTCTTTTTCATTTTTTCCGACATTTTATAGTATTCCACAATCCGAAGCACTTATAATTCGCATTAAAAAAAAATCATTCTTCACCCTCTTCCCTTTATCGTATTTTTCATGATTAAAATTATTTAATTTTTTTTTTTTTATCTGACGTTTACTTTGTCAGGAATAGCAACCAAATCTTCAAGTCCTACTATAACATCTTTTGAAAACAGGAAAGACACATTAAATAATGTAGTGCTTGCTAAATAAGCTGAAATAGCCACAATCTGTAACGTATTCGTTCATAGATCTACTCTGTCAGAGCTGATTTGGTCCGTGTACATTATTTCTTTTCCTTAAAAATGGAGAAAAATGGCTTCCATTAGAATGTTTAATACGATCTCCCTCATTTTCTCCTTTACATTTCTTATGTTCCAATTTTTTACCTCTCTACCACCCAAACTCTTTCACTCTGAATTTCTCGGTCTCCTCATTCATGTTTACTTTTGTTCATGTCGTCTCACTCATCTTTATCGATCATGTGTTTTATATTGCTACCTGCATCTGCAAGAGCGTATACTTCTAACCCTTTCTATTTGTTCGCTTTTCCTTGTGTGTTCTCCCTTCTTCGTTCCTCATTTTTTCTGTCTATTCTTATTTATATCTCTGAATAATTTTTGAGTCACCTGAACACAATTTTTTTTCTCGTCTGTATAATTATACTATTAACATATTCAAGAGTGCAATCTTTGGATGACTGTTGAGGCGTGTTTCTATCCGTCAACCAATGTGCACATTTATAAATTGAGAAGTACTTGCATTTTTCTCTGTGTGTGTGTGTGTGCGCGCGCGCGTGCGCGCGCACACACACACACACGCGCGCACACACACACACGCACACGCACGCACACACACACACACACACACACAAACATATCAGTGCGTGTTTACTTAAGTTGTGTGTCGGTGTCTTTGCAATCGTTGTTGAGCTGTCACTGTTTCTGCCTTACACTTTTGCTTTCTCTCTCCCTGTTACTTAACGAAATGTTACATAAACTGTTATACACATATACATGCATATATATGTGTGTATATGTGTATGTATATATGTGTGTACGTAAAGCTTAGCTGTTTATTGTGTGTGCACAAATATCAAGTCATAAATGATAAGAGAAATATCTATATATATAAAACAAAGGATGTGTCTGTGTTTGTAGTACATATACATTTCTATAGTTTTCAACCGATTTTCACCACACTTTACACACACATTACTTATGTGGCAAGGATGGTCACGCACTATAACATTTTGCCCAGAGCTCCCGCATCAAGCGAGAAACCAGGAAAAAAGGTGTTTTACACGGATTTTTCTCAAAAAAACTTCTGCAGTTTCAACCATTTCTCTCCCTTTACTGCATTTTTCAACCGACTCACCCTTTTCTCTCTCTCTGTTTATTTCTCTCTTCTCTCTCTTTTTCTTTCTCTCTCTCTCTCTCTCTTTTCTTTCTCTCTCTCTCTCTCTCTGGCTGGTAAGCAAGTTACTTATCACACAGCTACACCTGTGCCTATATATATATATATATATATATATATATATATATATATATATATATATATATATATATATATATATATATATATATATATAGGAAAATGAAAAAAAGCCAGAATGCTGAACTGGAAGCATAATTTAATAAAGATTTTTTCTAACCGGTTTTCATTGCGAGGAAGCAAATTATCAAGAAGAAGGAGAATGAAAATGTTTTTTTACAAAGAAGTACAAAATGAAGAAAATAATATATAAAACAATAATATATAAAAAAAATAAATATACCCATACATTATATTGTCTTTGAGCTTTTGTAGTTCAATAGTTGTTCATGTATAAATTGGTAGGAAAAATAAGGATGCATGAGGGTTGAGAGTTTTGTTAGGTTTAAAAAAAGGGTTAAAAGTTTGTGTTAAGCAGGAAATGTGGTGTCAAAACAGGAAGTGTGTGTAAGGGGAGACAAGTGTTTTTAGTTGGAGTTATGAACTCTTTTTTTCCAAACAGGAAGTTTGTGTCTGTTCATAGAGGAATAAGGTCACTGAGGGGTGTGTGTGTGAAGAAATGGTTGGAATTTCTCTATGAAAAGATTCTCCTTGTTGATTCTTTCTTGTGTGGAGATTCTGTCTTTACATTGATAGAAAGGGAATATAATGAATTTAGGGTTTTTGTTTCTGGCGCAAGAGTCTATGTGGCCACTGAGTGGAATTTGGCGGTATTGAGGGAGGTTTATTTGTTCCTTATGGACAGCTACTCTTCTACGTAATGGGAGGATCGTCTGTCCGATATAGAAGTTTTGGCAACCTGCGCAAGTAAGGACATAAATGAGGTTACCCGAGGAACAAGAGAAATCGGTTTTAATTTTAAACTTTGTTCCTCGTTTGAAGGTAAATTCAGAGCCTTCAAGTAGGTAGGGGCAGGTGCCACAATTAGGGCGTGCACATTTTTTAACTGATGGGGTGGAAGAGGTGTATGTAGTTTGGAATTGGTTAATAATGTTTTCAAAGATTTGTGTTGCCTTTTGCATTTAAGGACTTTGTGTGTATTAATGATATTGTTCATTTTCGGGTCTGTGGTGAGTAAGGGGAGGTTTTGTTTAATTGTGGTGAATGCTTCGATTTTATTGGGGTTATGGGTGGAGATGTATGGAAGTATTTTGGGGTTGGGTGTGTTATTATGTTGGTTGGTTTTTAGTGTGTTTTTGTCAAGTTCCTTGGCACGTTTTATTCCAAGATCTATGAGTGTGGAGGGATATTGGCGTTGTAACAGTGTTTTTTTGAGATCTTGTAAGCGTATTTCTCGAGTGGTTGGGTCAGAGACAATGGTGCAAATTCTTTTAGCTAAATTAAAGGGGATATTTATCTTGGTGTGTTTTGGGTGGCATGAGCTAAAAAGGAGGTATTGTTGTGAGTCTGTAGGTTTGTGGTAGATGTCGGTTGTGATTTGGTTATTAGGTGTTTTTATAATTAAGAGATCAAGAAAAGGGAGATGATGTTTGCTGAATTCCATAGTGAATTGAATGTTGGGATGTATGTTATTAACAATGGATTTGAATTCTAGAAGTTTTTCATAGGGTTCATTCCATATGATGAAACAACCATCCAAATATCTTTTCCAGTTATCCATTAAAAAGATGTGGAAAAGGTGTCCAAATTTATGGCGTGAGGTTTCATATAGTGTTAATTCAAAAAAACCCATTATGAGGTTCGCAAGGACTAGTGCAGCTTTAGTACCCATCGCGATACCACATTTTTGGCGAAAGTATGTGTCTGCAAACAGGAAGTAATTGTTGGTCAGAATGAACTTAAGTGATTCTATGATGAAAGTTGTGTTGATGCGATTAGGAAATGTTTCTGGGTGTTTGTGCGGCCAGAATTTAATTGCGCAGGTTGCCAAAACTTCTATATCGGACAGACGAGCCTCCCATTACGTAGAAGAGTAGCTGTCCATAAGGAACAAATAAACCTCCCTAAATATCGCCAAATTCCACTCAGTGGCCACATAGACTCTTGCGCCAGAAACAAAAACCCTAAATTCATTATATTCCCTTTCTATCAATGTAAAGACAGAATCTCCACACAAGAAAGAATCAACAAGGAGAATCTTTTCATAGAGAAATTCCAACCATTTCTTAACACACACACCCCTCAGTGACCTTATTCCTCTATGAACAGACACAAACTTCCTGTTTGGAAAAAAAGAGTTCATAACTCCAACTAAAAACACTTGTCTCCCCTTACACACACTTCCTGTTTTGACACTACATTTCCTGCTTAACACAAACTTTTAACCCTTTTTTTAAACCTAACAAAACTCTCAACCCTCATGCATCCTTATTTTTCCTACCAATTTATACATGAACAACTATTGAACTACAAAAGCTCAAAGACAATATAATGTATGGGTATATTTATTTTTTTTATATATTATTGTTTTATATATTATTTTCTTCATTTTGTACTTCTTTGTAAAACAAACATTTTCATTCTCCTTCTTCTTGATAATTTGCTTCCTCGCAATGAAAACCGGTTAGAAAAAATCTTTATTAAATTATGCTTCCAGTTCAGCATTCTGGCTTTTTTTCATTTTCCTATTATTTCTCCACGTGCGGTTAACACAACCCCACTATTTACTGACTTATATATATATATATATATATATATATATATATATATATGCATACACACACACACACACACATATATATATATATGTTCATACATATATTTATATATATATATATATATATATATATATAATTAAGATTCAAGGTGAATATGGTACTTAAGTTTAGGCACCAAAATTAAGTATGGTACTATCCATACAATTCCAAATAAGGTGATTAAAATCAAAATAAGCAACAAGGATATCCAAAATTAATGCAGTACGATTGTTTCATGTGACTCCATTTATTTAAGCAATGTGAATCCTTAGCTGCACAAAGATATAGAAATTTACTGAAATTTCATTTCAACAGGACATATTTTTGTAACTACATTTAAACTCTCCAAGTAGAAAGGAGAGTTTAAATGTAGTTACAAAAATATGTCCTTCTGTTGAAATGAAATTTCAGTAAATTTCTATCTTTGTGCAGCTGAGGATTGCTCTGCATTTTACATTTGATGTAATGTTCACATTGCTTAAATAAATGGAGTCGCATGAAACGATCATACTGCATTAACTTTGGATATCCTTGTTGCTTATTTTGATATATATATATATATATATATATATAATAAAGTAAAGTTGTGGAATACCGTACGAGTGGAAATATATATGAAAGAAAGTTTGAAAATGCACTTATTTTTAAAAAATATTTATTTACTTAACCGGTTTCACTTTTTTAGAAAAAGATTATCAAAAGTCTTTGAGAATAATAAAAAATGTTAAAAAACAGTCTGAGTATTAAAATGTATATATACATTCTTTGATGATAAAATATATTTAAAGTATAAAGCTTTGTATGAACTTTGTAGTGTTACATACTGATTGTCATATTAAGGTGAAATTGTTAAAAACAGTGTTAAAAACAGTGTATGAAAATACACATATGGAAAAATACATATACATATACATATTCTCATACATATTCTTTGACAATCGAATAAAATTGAGAAGGAACTGACCTGGCCTTTTTCTCTTGTGTATATTGAAGGAATGTTTTACTGTCTTAAGAGACAGTATGACTGGCTAGCTGGGGTGGGAGGGAAGAAGAGTTAAAGAAGATTTTTTTATTTTTGGTTGGTCTGTGACAGTCTGTCATGGTTCACTGGTTTTTGGGACTGGTTCTGTGCACATCTCTATGTGTGTGTATATATGTGTGTTTGTGTCCGTGTGTGTGTGTGTGTGTGTGTGTGTGTGTGTGTGTGTGTGTGTGTGTGTGTGCCGTTTTTATTGGTCCCAGAGTTTATTGTGGAATGTGTATATGAGTGTGTGTTTGAGTGTTTTTTGTGTCGGTGGGGATGTTAGGTGTGTGTACGTGAGACTGTGCGTATATCTCTTTGTCTGAGTGTGTATGTGTTGTTTTGATCGTCTTTGTGGTGTGTGTGTGTGTGAGGGTGTGTACGTATGTGTGCGTATGTGTGTGTATGTATGTGTGCATCTGTGTGTGTGCGTGGGAGTGTTTTGTGTGAGTGTGGGAGTGTGTGTGTGTCTCTCTGTCTGAGTGGGTGTGTTGTTTTAAATACCTTGTGGTATGTGTGTGTGTGTGTGTGTAAGCAAACGTATGTGTGTGATGGTTCATATGTATGTGTATGCCTATGTCTGTATGTGTGCGTGTGTGGCATGTGTATATGAGTATGTGTGTGTTTTTTTATCTATGGTAGGATGGTGTGTGTATGTGTGGGCACGTTTGTGTGAGTGTGTATGTGTGTGATTAATATTTGTTAGGGTGTTGTGTGTGCGCATGTGTGTGTATGTGTATATGTGTTTGTTCGTGTGTGTGCGTGAGTGCGTTTGTGAGTGCGTGTGTATGTGTGTTTGTGTGTGTTTTTGTGTCGGTGGGGATGTTAGGTGTGTGTACGTGAGACTGTGCGTATATCTATTTTTCTGAGTATGTATGTGTTGTTTTAATCGTCCTTGTGATGTGTGTGTGTGAGAGAGAGCGCAACCGTATGTATGTGTGAGGGTGTGTACATGTGTGTGCGTCTGTGTGTGTATGTATGTGTGCATCTGTGTGCATCTGTGTGTGTGCGTGGGAGTGTTTTGTGTGAATGTGGGAGTGTGTGTATACGTGAGTGTGTGTGTGTCTCTCTCTCTGTGTCTGAGTGAGTGTGTTGTTTTAAATACCCATTGTGGTGTGTGTGTGTGTGTGTGTAAGCAACCGTATGTGTGTGTGATGGTTCATATGTATGTGTATGTCTGTATGTGTACGTATGTTTATTTGTGTTGTGTGTTGGTGGGGGTGTTATATGTGTGTACGTGAGTTTGTGTGTGTCTCTAAGTATGTTTGTGTTTGAGTTGTCATTGTGGTGCGTGTGTGTGTGAGGGAGCAACTGTATGTGTGTGCATGAGGGTGTATGTGTGTGTGAGCATGTATGTGTGTGTTGTATTTATTAGGTGTCCTTGTACGTTGGATTTATCCAGGTGAGGTGTATGTGTGTGCATGTGTGTTCCGTGTATGTTGGTACTGGGTATGCGTTTGTATGTGTGTGTACGTGGGTATGGTTTGTGTAGTTTCCTGGTGTATATGTGTACATGTGTGTGTGCGCTGTAATTGTGAGTGATTAGTTTTGTTTGTATTGTTAGTACAGTATATGTGTGTATGCGTGTGTTTGTGTGAGTGCGTCTATGTGGCTTGTATTTGTCGGGGAGGTGTGTCATTGTGTGTGCATGCTTCTGTGCATGTGTGCTTGTGGGTGTTTGTTGTGATTGTTGGGATTGTATTGTGTGTGTTTTTCTTTTGAGTGTGTATGTGACATTTTTACTGGGGAACAGGCGTATGGTGTTTGTATGTGTGTGTACATATGTATGCAAATATGCGTGTGTGAATATGATTTGTGGTTGCCGGAGTGGTGTGTAGGTGTGTGCATGTACCTGTTTACATATGTGTGTATGGGTGTTGGTTGTGGTTGCTACAATTGTATTGTAAGTATATATATGCGCATGTGTTCTTTCTTGAAATGTATGTGGGTTTGTGCTCTGGTGTGGAGATACTGTGATTGTGTGTGTGTGTATATATGTGTGTAAGTGTGTTCGTGTCGGAGGTTTGCATTGTATTGATGTGTGTGATTTTGCGTATCTGTGTGTCTTTGTTTTGGGCGTGCACCTGGGGAGGAGGCTTATGTTAGAGTATGTTGAGCTGTGGTCTGTATTTTTGAATAAGATTATTTTCCTTATTTATTCGTGTTTGGTCAGTGGTGTTGTCTGAGCATTGGTATAATGGGAAAACTAGGAATTTGGGAGACTTGTTTTGTGCACACAGATCTAGATGCCCACTGAGTGGTATCTGTCTTGTGGTGGGATCCCTCAATTGTTGGCGGTGGACTGTCATCCTTTCTCTGAGAGTAAGGCTCGTTTGCCCTATGTATTCTTTGTGGCACCCTTCACACCTTATGGCATAAAGTAAATTTTTTGATGCGCAGGTGAAGTTATTTTTTATGACAAAAGTGTGTCCCGACTGGAATCTGTATGTTGTTCCTTCCATGAGGTGGATGCAGGTCCTGCAGTTGGAACGACCACATTTTTTGACAGTAGGTGGTGGGCTTGTGTTGGGCAATTTTGCATTCGTGAGTAGGTTTTTTAGGGATTTGGGTTGTCTTTTACTTTTTATTATTTTATGGGTTGCGAGTACTCTTTTTAGACGTGGGTCTTGATTCAGTAGTGGGATGTTTTTGTATATTATTGTGTAAGCTTCTGCATTTCTAGGATTGTGTGTTGAGAGATATGGGAGACTATTTAACGTGCCGTGTATGTGTTTCGGTTTTCGCAGGTCATGGGTAGCAATTGCCTTGGCCCGTTCTATTCCATTGTCAACTAATGATGCTGGGTAATGTCTTTCGAGGAGAATTGCCTTTAGTTCTTCGAGTCTTTTATTTCGAGTTCTATAATTAGAAACAATTGTGCAAATTCTTCTCGCAAGGTTGAAGGGAATGTTTGTCTTTGTATGTTTTGGGTGATTGGAGGTGAACAGAAGGTATTGCTTGGAATCAGTCGGTTTGTAATGAATATCAGTCTCAATGCTGGTACCCATTTTTATAATGAGAATGTCAAGAAAAGGAAGTTGGTCTTGACTGTATTCCATTGTAAATTGGATATGGTTGTTGACACTGTTAATTAGAGTTTTGAAGTCAAAGAGTTGGTCGAGTGTGTGGGACCATAGGATGAGGCAATCATCCAAGTAACGTTTCCAATTCTTCAACAGGTATTGGTGGAAAGACAGGCCGTATCTAGTTTTGGATTTGTCGTAGATCTGCAATTCTAAGTAGGCCATCACCAGGTTTGCATATGTAGGGGCAACTTTAGTCCCCATTGCAGTCCCTGATACCTGTCTGTAGGTGTTATCATTAAAATTCAAAAAATTGTTTTGAAGGATAAACTTAAGGCCCTCGATGATGAATTCTTTTTTTATTCTTTCTGGGATCTCATTGGGGTATTTTTCTAGCCAGAATTTAATGGCTTCCAGTCCATATTGATGTGGGATCGTAGTGTAAAGATTTATTACATCAAAGGAAACAATGAAAATGTCTTTATTGGCATGTTTTGGTAGATGATTTAGTAGGTCCAGGTCGTCTCTAACAATACTTGGTATGTGGTGAAGTATTGGTTTCAGGAGGATATCGATAAAGTTGCTTAATCTGTGTGTTTCACAGTTTGGGCCTGCCACAATTGGTCTTAGTTTGAGATCAGTGGGATGTGGTACAGTGATACAGGTGGAAGTGGACTTTTTGCAAGCTTCAGAAATAGTTTTGCTCTTGTGGATTTTTGGGAGTCCATAGAGGTTGCTTGTTTTGCAATTAAAGTTTGTTAGGTAGTCGCTTTCCTTTGTTGTTAAGTTGTTTCGATGTTGGCAAATGAGTGTGTTTAATTTGGTCATTGTTCTTGTTTGTTGGTAGTTGACTACTCTTTCATAGTACGTAGTGTCTTGTAAGAGTTGAGATACAGAGTTTTTGTATTGTTCTGTATCCATAATGACGACAGTGCTACCCTTATCTGCTTCTTTGATTGTGATGTCATGATTGTTTCGTAACTCATGGATGATTTTCCATTCGTTTTTACTGGTGTTGGGTTTGGGTTTAGATTGTGGAAGTTCATTATAAGGAAAGTTCGAAATGTACTCACAAAATTTGTCCAATGTTTTGTTTTTACCTTTTATGGGATTATAATGGCTCTTGTTACGAACCATTGATTCGTCGTTATTGGTTTCTTTGTCAAAAAATTCCTCTGTGAGGCGTAATTTTCTACAAAAGTGGGAGACATCATCCTGTATTTCACTCAAGTTGGGGTATTGTGGAGTTGGAGTGAATTTTAGTCCTTTTGAAAGGATTTTAATTTGTTGGTTCGACAGGTTTAGGCTTGAGAGATTCACTAGTTTTGGTTTTTCAAGGTTGGTGTGTACCATCTGGTGTCGTGAGATCTGTTGCCTTGGCCTAAAAAATGATTTCTGGGGGTTCTTATGTTTGCGGTATTTTGGTGTGTGTTGAGTTTTCCCCCATTGATGTGTTGCCTGCTAAAGGCGTTTTGGTTATTTCGGGGTCTGGGTAGCTCGTACTGGGTGTAAGTTTGGTTCCTTAAAGTGGGTTGGAACCTCCAGTCTTGGTTTAGAGGTGAGTTCCTATATGATGGATGGGGTCTCCGAGTTTGGAACGGATTGGGTTGGAATCTATAATCGTGGTTAGGGGGTGAACTCCTGTGTGATGGGTGGGACCTTCGATTTTGGAACTGTTCTAGTGTGGGCTGGGATCTATAGAGTCTGGTAAAGTTCTGTCTTGGGTTGGTGGGTACCTGGGTTCTTTTGATAGGGTTGTAGTAATGTCTGTAAGTTCTGTTACTGTTGTTGTCAGGAGTCGGAGTGGTGCGTGTTTGGTGTTTTCTTTGTTGCTGGTGAGGTGTGTGAATTTTAGGTATTTTTTTAAGATATGGGTTGCTTGTAAGGTGTTCGTTTTTAAACACCGTTTCATAATTGGTGAACCAGGTGTTTTTTTCCTTTCGTTGAAGAGATGTCAATTCTTCATCCTCACAGCTTTTTCTCCAGAGTTTGGTAGTTTCATCAAAGACTGCACCTTCACAGCATTTTGAAATTTCAGTTAGCATTTCGTTGTCAAGGGCCTTGAATTTTTCTTCACTGGAATTGGCTCTTAGCCGTAACAGTTCTATTTCTGTTTTGAATTTTTCGAAAGACAGATTTTCTCTGAGTTTTTGTTGGTTTTCTGGTTCATTTTGGATGGGTTTTATCTGCAGTTTTTTGGGTAGGATGATTGGAGTGGTGTTGAGCCACTTTTCATAAATGTCTGCTTTGTTGTCATTTTTTATGAAGTTCCAGAAAGCAAATTTGCGGGCTGTGAGGTTTTTTGTCCAGATGTTGTTAAGAGTGTTTTTAATTGAGTAACAGTCTGTGGTGTGTTCCTGTTTTTGAAGTATTGTTGTCTCTATAGATTTGATTAGATTTTGTAATGTTGGGATGATGTCAGGGGTTTGATTAACTGTTTTAGCCTCCAGGAGTCCATTTAGGTATAAATGTGATTGCTCGACTTTGTTAGTCAGGGATGAGAGTTTGGAGGAGATTTCTTGTAGTTCTTTTAGGATACTTTGGTTCAATAAGTTGTCCGTTTGTTGTGACTTGGGTGGCATTTTCGGGACTCGTGTGGTGTTAATATATAATAAAGTAAAGTTGTGGAATACCGTACGAGTGGAAATATATATGAAAGAAAGTTTGAAAATGCACTTATTTTTAAAAAATATTTATTTACTTAACCGGTTTCACTTTTTTAGAAAAAGATTATCAAAAGTCTTTGAGAATAATAAAAAATGTTAAAAAACAGTCTGAGTATTAAAATGTATATATACATTCTTTGATGATAAAATATATTTAAAGTATAAAGCTTTGTATGAACTTTGTAGTGTTACATACTGATTGTCATATTAAGGTGAAATTGTTAAAAACAGTGTTAAAAACAGTGTATGAAAATACACATATGGAAAAATACATATACATATACATATTCTCATACATATTCTTTGACAATCGAATAAAATTGAGAAGGAACTGACCTGGCCTTTTTCTCTTGTGTATATTGAAGGAATGTTTTACTGTCTTAAGAGACAGTATGACTGGCTAGCTGGGGTGGGAGGGAAGAAGAGTTAAAGAAGATTTTTTTATTTTTGGTTGGTCTGTGACAGTCTGTCATGGTTCACTGGTTTTTGGGACTGGTTCTGTGCACATCTCTATGTGTGTGTATATATGTGTGTTTGTGTCCGTGTGTGTGTGTGTGTGTGTGTGTGTGTGTGTGTGTGTGTGTGTGTGTGTGCCGTTTTTATTGGTCCCAGAGTTTATTGTGGAATGTGTATATGAGTGTGTGTTTGAGTGTTTTTTGTGTCGGTGGGGATGTTAGGTGTGTGTACGTGAGACTGTGCGTATATCTCTTTGTCTGAGTGTGTATGTGTTGTTTTGATCGTCTTTGTGGTGTGTGTGTGTGTGAGGGTGTGTACGTATGTGTGCGTATGTGTGTGTATGTATGTGTGCATCTGTGTGTGTGCGTGGGAGTGTTTTGTGTGAGTGTGGGAGTGTGTGTGTGTCTCTCTGTCTGAGTGGGTGTGTTGTTTTAAATACCTTGTGGTATGTGTGTGTGTGTGTAAGCAAACGTATGTGTGTGATGGTTCATATGTATGTGTATGCCTATGTCTGTATGTGTGCGTGTGTGGCATGTGTATATGAGTATGTGTGTGTTTTTTTATCTATGGTAGGATGGTGTGTGTATGTGTGGGCACGTTTGTGTGAGTGTGTATGTGTGTGATTAATATTTGTTAGGGTGTTGTGTGTGCGCATGTGTGTGTATGTGTATATGTGTTTGTTCGTGTGTGTGCGTGAGTGCGTTTGTGAGTGCGTGTGTATGTGTGTTTGTGTGTGTTTTTGTGTCGGTGGGGATGTTAGGTGTGTGTACGTGAGACTGTGCGTATATCTATTTTTCTGAGTATGTATGTGTTGTTTTAATCGTCCTTGTGATGTGTGTGTGTGAGAGAGAGCGCAACCGTATGTATGTGTGAGGGTGTGTACATGTGTGTGCGTCTGTGTGTGTATGTATGTGTGCATCTGTGTGCATCTGTGTGTGTGCGTGGGAGTGTTTTGTGTGAATGTGGGAGTGTGTGTATACGTGAGTGTGTGTGTGTCTCTCTCTCTGTGTCTGAGTGAGTGTGTTGTTTTAAATACCCATTGTGGTGTGTGTGTGTGTGTGTGTAAGCAACCGTATGTGTGTGTGATGGTTCATATGTATGTGTATGTCTGTATGTGTACGTATGTTTATTTGTGTTGTGTGTTGGTGGGGGTGTTATATGTGTGTACGTGAGTTTGTGTGTGTCTCTAAGTATGTTTGTGTTTGAGTTGTCATTGTGGTGCGTGTGTGTGTGAGGGAGCAACTGTATGTGTGTGCATGAGGGTGTATGTGTGTGTGAGCATGTATGTGTGTGTTGTATTTATTAGGTGTCCTTGTACGTTGGATTTATCCAGGTGAGGTGTATGTGTGTGCATGTGTGTTCCGTGTATGTTGGTACTGGGTATGCGTTTGTATGTGTGTGTACGTGGGTATGGTTTGTGTAGTTTCCTGGTGTATATGTGTACATGTGTGTGTGCGCTGTAATTGTGAGTGATTAGTTTTGTTTGTATTGTTAGTACAGTATATGTGTGTATGCGTGTGTTTGTGTGAGTGCGTCTATGTGGCTTGTATTTGTCGGGGAGGTGTGTCATTGTGTGTGCATGCTTCTGTGCATGTGTGCTTGTGGGTGTTTGTTGTGATTGTTGGGATTGTATTGTGTGTGTTTTTCTTTTGAGTGTGTATGTGACATTTTTACTGGGGAACAGGCGTATGGTGTTTGTATGTGTGTGTACATATGTATGCAAATATGCGTGTGTGAATATGATTTGTGGTTGCCGGAGTGGTGTGTAGGTGTGTGCATGTACCTGTTTACATATGTGTGTATGGGTGTTGGTTGTGGTTGCTACAATTGTATTGTAAGTATATATATGCGCATGTGTTCTTTCTTGAAATGTATGTGGGTTTGTGCTCTGGTGTGGAGATACTGTGATTGTGTGTGTGTGTATATATGTGTGTAAGTGTGTTCGTGTCGGAGGTTTGCATTGTATTGATGTGTGTGATTTTGCGTATCTGTGTGTCTTTGTTTTGGGCGTGCACCTGGGGAGGAGGCTTATGTTAGAGTATGTTGAGCTGTGGTCTGTATTTTTGAATAAGATTATTTTCCTTATTTATTCGTGTTTGGTCAGTGGTGTTGTCTGAGCATTGGTATAATGGGAAAACTAGGAATTTGGGAGACTTGTTTTGTGCACACAGATCTAGATGCCCACTGAGTGGTATCTGTCTTGTGGTGGGATCCCTCAATTGTTGGCGGTGGACTGTCATCCTTTCTCTGAGAGTAAGGCTCGTTTGCCCTATGTATTCTTTGTGGCACCCTTCACACCTTATGGCATAAAGTAAATTTTTTGATGCGCAGGTGAAGTTATTTTTTATGACAAAAGTGTGTCCCGACTGGAATCTGTATGTTGTTCCTTCCATGAGGTGGATGCAGGTCCTGCAGTTGGAACGACCACATTTTTTGACAGTAGGTGGTGGGCTTGTGTTGGGCAATTTTGCATTCGTGAGTAGGTTTTTTAGGGATTTGGGTTGTCTTTTACTTTTTATTATTTTATGGGTTGCGAGTACTCTTTTTAGACGTGGGTCTTGATTCAGTAGTGGGATGTTTTTGTATATTATTGTGTAAGCTTCTGCATTTCTAGGATTGTGTGTTGAGAGATATGGGAGACTATTTAACGTGCCGTGTATGTGTTTCGGTTTTCGCAGGTCATGGGTAGCAATTGCCTTGGCCCGTTCTATTCCATTGTCAACTAATGATGCTGGGTAATGTCTTTCGAGGAGAATTGCCTTTAGTTCTTCGAGTCTTTTATTTCGAGTTCTATAATTAGAAACAATTGTGCAAATTCTTCTCGCAAGGTTGAAGGGAATGTTTGTCTTTGTATGTTTTGGGTGATTGGAGGTGAACAGAAGGTATTGCTTGGAATCAGTCGGTTTGTAATGAATATCAGTCTCAATGCTGGTACCCATTTTTATAATGAGAATGTCAAGAAAAGGAAGTTGGTCTTGACTGTATTCCATTGTAAATTGGATATGGTTGTTGACACTGTTAATTAGAGTTTTGAAGTCAAAGAGTTGGTCGAGTGTGTGGGACCATAGGATGAGGCAATCATCCAAGTAACGTTTCCAATTCTTCAACAGGTATTGGTGGAAAGACATACATATATATATGGTATTTATATAAGCTTATAGCAATTACCATGCAATGACTAAGAAAAATAGTCTAATAATGGGGCATATAAACCCTTAACAGAAAAAAGTAGGCTTTCCTATCCGTGTGGGACTCGAAACCACATCCCTAAGCGTGTTACCATTACACCAGTGAATCAGCCTCCCTGTTTCTGTCAAATTTAAGAACTATATTAGTTTGTATTTATTCTTTGTAAACAAACTTCTATGTTCTTTCAGTGTGAAGGGCTTTGTTATATGGTGCCAAGTTTTACGGTCCTATAATAATGGTATTTATATAAGCTTAAAGTGGATAGAAAAGCCTACTATTTTCCCAAGTCATTGCATGGTGATGGCTATAAGCTTTAAGCTTATATAAGAGATGGAAATCTGAGGTGCTAAATCTGGTGAACAGGACAGGTGCGGAAGCAATACCAAGTTGTTTTTGGCAAGAAACTCATGAGTGAGGAGGGCTCAATGACAGGGTGTATTGTCATGAAGAATCCAATTCTTCATGCTCCATGGATCCAGTGGCTTTTACTGAATGTCATCCCTTGAATGCTTCAAAACATTGCAGTAGAACTCTTGATTTATGGTCTGGCCCAGGGGTACAAATTCTCAATGCACAATACCACATTTCTGGAGGTGACACTCATAGCAGGTCTTCCAGATCATTCATCATCTTCCAGGAACGCTCTTCCAGTGCCACTCAAAACATTGCATACAACCCATTGCCATAAGCTTGCTGAAGCATGCTCAATGTCTCTGTAGCAGACTTCCCAAGTTTAATGCAAAATTTCACATTGACACTTTGTTCCTGTCCCTGAAAAAATTGCAGATTACACCATACATGTGCTCACAACAACACAAATTTCACAACTTGCGAATTAAACAGTGATATCATCACTCAGCACAATACCTCATGTAGGTCACTGTCAGCTCTCACTGTGCACATAACTGTGTGCTGCCATCTGTCGGTGTGCTACAGAACTAGTCCAGGAAATTTTTGGTGCCACTTCACCCATGTACAAATGTTTTTTAAATGAACATATTTCCAGAAGAAAATTAAACTTGCATAATGAGCTGAAATTTGATCAATGAAATTTGATCAATGAACCACAAGCAGACTATGCATGCATATATATGCATGCCTGACTGGCACCCATTTGCTCATTCAATTGAAAGTTGAACAGCAAACTCTTAGGTACGTACAAGTACTGGAAGAGCATATGCAAGCAATTTGCTAAATGAACAAATTTTTAGAATATATAGGGTGTTCTATAATGTGTGCCGAATTGGTATTGGGCAACACTTTTGTGTTTTGAAGTTTGAAAGCATGCTTTTATCATATTTGCTATCTCTCTTCACTCTGATTAATAGTTTTTTGTTTGTTTTTCAGAATAGTGTGCAGTGTGTCATGGAGCAGTTTACAACTGAGCAATGCATTCTCATCATAAAGATATTTTACCAAAACAGAGAAAGTGCAATGCAAACAGCTCCAACACTTTGTTCCATTTTGGGGAGAAATGAAGTACCCAACGAGTCTACGGTTCGCAGACCAATGATGAAGTTTAAAACAACTGATTCAGTTGCAACAGCCAAATTGCCTGTGTAGAATCATTCTCATTGGACAGAGTAACAAATTGCTGTTGTGCAAGACAGTGTCACGCTGAGTCCAGGAAAATCAATTTACTGACATTCGTAGCAGTTGGGCATCCCGATCACTTCCTTACATCGAATTTTGCATAAAGATCTTCATTTGCATGCATACAAAATTCAACTTATGCAGAATCTTCAGTTACCTGACCATGGGAGGTGAAGGAAATTTGCTGACTGGGTTGTGGAGAGACTTGCAGCTGAGGAAAATTTTGCAAAGAAAACATCTTCAGTGACGAGGCCCACTTCTACTTGAGTGGATTTGTCAATAAACAGAACTGCCAGATTTGGGGAAAGGAAAATCTTCACATAATACAAGAGCATGAAATGCATCCACTGAAAGTGACTATGTGGTGTGACTTTTGGGCAGGTGGAGTGCTTGGACCGTTCTTCTTTGAAAATGATGAGGGGAATGCAGTTACCATTAATGGAGAACATTATTAAGACATGATATCCACTCAGTTATGGCTGACCTTGGAAGATTCGGAGATTGACAACCTCTGGTTTCAACAGGATGGAGTGACCTGCCACATGTCATGCCAAACACTTGCATTACTCCACGAAAAATTTCTGCAACAAGTGATATCCTTGCATGGTGACCAGCAATGGCCACCAAGGCCCTGCAATCTTACCCCTTGTAATTTCTTCTTATGGGGATATGTGAAATCACAGGTATGCGTCAAGAAATCATGCAAATTCCTGAACTGAAATCAGGCGTGTGATTAGAGGCATTGGGCCACACATCTGTGAGAGACTTATCGGAATTTCGAGGAGCGCATTATTGTATGCAGACTGAGTGCAGGTGGATATATGACCAACATTGCATTTCATACCTAAATGGGAGACATAACTCATTAGAAATATGCAGAATATAACCATGTTTATAAGATTTCATTTTAATTAATCACCTTTCAAATTCAGCACCCTTTATGGAACACCTTGTATAATAATTTATTAAGAAATTGTGCAGCAAACAGTTTTACTTTTTGTGGGTTTTTTATCTGAAGAAAACTATATTCAGTCAACAAGGTGAAAATTTTAATAACAAACTGCAAGTAGGCTAGGTACTGGAAGAGCATTTACAAAGAGTATGCTAAATGATCAAATTGTACAGCAAGCAGTTTTTATGAAAATAGTTATATTTACCCAATGAATTGAAGTTTGAACAACAAACCACAAGTAGACCACACACATATGTAAGTGGCTAGGAGATTATGTACAACCAGTTCATCAATATTGATGTGAATTGCATATTTTACATAGAAAATTATAAGTATAGATTGACAGAACTAAGACAAAGGGTAAAATGCATACTCACACATGCACACACACACACACACACATGTGACAACACACAAAACTCTCAGACTTTGAATCACTCTGTTACTTCTGCTTAGTATTAGTAAAATATACATATATATTTATGAGCTGTATTTGCTGGTATATAAGACACACAGCTCACAAGATGTACCCTTATTTTACAACTATATTTTGTGGATAAAAAATAAATTTATGTTTCATCATACATTTATTGACAGTTATTTAGGGAAAATTCATGATTCTGTACTTGTAAATACAATACTGTGACAGTATACTGGAATAAAGTATGAAACTATAAATTTTTTATATATAAACTATTATATGAGTACTGCATTTTATTTTTGTCTTCTTTCAAATTAACCATGTAGTTGTTTATATTTTGGTTGAGAGAATTGCTATATAGGAGTTTACTGCTATGGTTTTGTTGTCGTCTATTTGTTGCAAATAGCTGATAGGTGGATGGAAATTTAACATTCTTTTCAGCTTTTTAGGAGAGTTTCCATTTAGATAACTAAAACAATGTTCAAACACAGTCATTAAATAATTTAAGACACATTTGAGGTGTGTCTTATGTATGCTGGGGAAGGAGGTATGATGAGGTGATGTGACCACACCACAAAACTGCTGGCAAACCATGAGCAATTTTTTATGAGTTCATATTAATAGGCTGTGATATTTTGGCTTCTTTACAATATTTTATAGTTAGTGACAGTTGTTGTGCTCCAATTTGGGCACATACCAGCTTCCTCTTACTGGGTCTTCTGTTCTTACCCTCTCTAGGATCTCCTGCATCATTGTCACCATTCTCTCCCCAACTTTGTTTCCCCAGCTTGCCCCATCTGCTCATCTCTTAACATAGCTGCATGCTTCTCAAAGTCACCCCATGATTGCATAGTGACCTTCCATTCTCCCACACATCAAGAATAATTCTCATCTGTTGATGCTGATGCCCAGTTCAGGAACCTCATTTCCTCTCTGAAATATTAACACATTCGTTTTGTCTTTTTGAAGCTTGAACCCCAGTGCAGCTCCTCCAAACATTGGCTTCGGTGATTTCACCTTTAACACAAACTTCTTCAGGTAACCTATGGCCCCTGTGGCAGACACTACAGTTTCATCTTTATAGGAATCGGTGGCCTTTTTTACCTTGTCCACCTTTCCCTGGATAGATTTGAGCACTGTTGCCATGAACTTTGGTGCTGAATTCAACCTGAAACCTAGCTTAGTCAAACAATATGTCTGGCCCTTATGTCTCACTAGCTGATACTTCCACATTTCTCCTTCACATGGAGCTACAGATATGCTGACTTCAAGTCGACAATTGTTGCAGCCCTTGTCATCTGTCTCTATTCTTTCACTGTTTCTCCACAGACATCAGAACCTTGTTGCCCGATACATAGCCATTCATCTTTCAAAAGTCCAGTACCGGCCTGACCTTGCCCTTCATTGGCTGCCATTAGCAGCAGCACTCCACTCTTCACTTTCTCCTTCCACAGGATTAAGATACCCTCTTTGATCCATCCCTCTACCTCTCCTTCAGACTCGCTCCTGGTATCTCCTTTCAGGATATGCTGATAACAGCTTAGCCTGTAGCTCAGCATCTGGGTCTCTCTTTTCCAGTGCCACTCAACTGTTCACCACTGGCTGTTGAACACTGTCAGAAAATCTTTATTTTCAAAGGTGTAATCAGTACAATTCTCCGCGAAGCACTGCCTACTCTCTTGTTGCAGACTCATAGTGCATGATGCCCCTGTGCCACCACAGGAAACCATGTCTCCATTAACAATGACACCTCCTAGGTGGTTGATCATGTTCATGCCTATTACCACATCAATTCCATGTACCACACAGTTCACCATTACTCAGAGCCTTGAACTCCTTTTAGCTATGCCTTACCACGTGTTAGGAGAGATGTTGGCATCTCTCAAGGAAATCTTCAGCAAGTCTTTATATCTCTTTTTTGGTTTATGTGGAGGTCGTTTTCCTTTAGCTAACTCTCCATAAAAGAGTTGCTTTGGAATCCTTGTATCTTTCATCCTGACCAGATGACCACTCCATCTGAGCCTTTGCTTTGACACAAGAGCTTCTACACTTTCACACCGAGAGCTTTACGAGAACTTTACGAGAGGAAATGAATGCTGCAGATTTTGGGGAAGATTGGTCGACCCTCAAAAAGTCAGTTTATGATATAGGCAGGAAAGTTCTGGGATTGATACAAAGAAAGCATCAAGATTGGTTTAAAGAAAATGATGAACAGATAGATGATTTATTGGCTGTTAAAAGACGTACTTTGTCACGCTACATACATACATACATACATATATATATTGTTGTATTTGGGGATGGTCATGTTGCCAGTTTAGCCAATAAAAACACATGCACTATATATTTGGTGTTAATTTGCTTCAGCTTTATATTACATTAATCGTATTTCGGCCAGAGTTCTTTCGTCACACTTCTGTGACCTCAGCAGTGGTCCTTTGCTTTCTTCTTTCTTATTTGTGTGTCCCTCCTTACTAACGATCAGCCATTTTGTATTTTGTATTCCTATTGTATGTGTCTATGTTTGCGCATGCGTATCCCTCTATGTGTGTCTATGTTTAGTGATTGCATGTGTGTGTATGGGGAGTGCCTGTATTATCTGTATCCCCTGTTTATATATGTTCATTTAATTTGTTTTTATTTATTTGTTCATGTGTTCATCAGGTAAAGAAAATGATTGCACATGCACTACGAGCTAGTATAAGAGTTACCCTAAAAGGCCACACGTTTAAGTTTAACAACAAAATATATGCCCAGGACGAGGGGGCAGCCATCGATATTAGTATCGCCAGTGATGTAGCCAACCTTTTCATGGTATGGTGGGACAGAAAGCTTAAGGAACGCCTAACACAGGACTCCATACTTGTGAATATGTACTCTCGATATGTCAATGATATCAACGTAGTGGTAAAGACACCCCCACAAGAGAGTACTCTTGAAATAGAAATAGAAACTAATACTATGGAGAGCATCCAGCAAATAGCTAACTCCATCCACCAGAGTATTAAGGTCACGATAGACTACCCCACTAAACACCCTAACCATAGACTACTAGTACCAAATACAGAACTCTGGCTGGAAACTGAGAATAATAAAACCCGAATCCTTCATTCACACTATGCCAAACCTATGGCCTCCAAATACCTGATCCACCGGAACTCAGCTATCGCGGACAATGCCAAATTCAATATATTGATGGCAGACCTCGTCAGAGTAATGCGAAATGTGTCCCGCATGTGCGACCCTACAGGGTTAAAGAGACATATACAACATTTCGTTCACTGCATGCAGTTCTCAGGTTACAGCCATAAAGAAAGGTTCAGAGTATACAAAGGAGCTATGAGGAAATTTGAAACCATCAAACATAACGATAGGAATGGGATTTGCCCACTTTATAGGAGCAAGTCATGGAACACCATTGAAAGGATTAAGAAGAAAATGGGGAAGGCCAACTCATGGTATGATAGCCACAAATACCAGAGCGTTATGTTCATCAACACCACCCCTAGAGGCGAACTGGCATACCGCTTTAGAATGGGCCTAGACAAACTTAAGCTAAGAATTAAGGTTGCTGAAAGGCCAGGCAACCCTATCAAATCCCTTATTGGTAGAACCTACCCTTTTAGTAGAACCCCCTGCACTGATAGGAACTGTACTGTATGTAGATTTAGCCCACAAACAAACTGTAAAGCCAGAAATGTGGTCTATAGTATATGACGTACAGGGGGACAATGCAGTAACAAGACAACGACGTACGTAGGGGAAACAGCACGGAGCATAGGAGAGAGGGTAAATGGACATTGGAGGGAACTTAAGGAAGAGAAGAGCTCATTAGTTCTGTACAAACAAGCTGAGCAGGAACACAGAGACTCACTCAACAACATAGAAATTAAAATCTTGTCCACACATAGAACAGACGCAGCACTTAGACAAATTACAGAAGCTACACACATAATAAAAGATAAACCTAGCCTGAACAGGAAACTGGAATGGAACACTAGCACACACCCCCAACAAACCACAACATATGACAATAAAATCCCCATAAACTGATAACAATATGAACAAAATATAATACAATACACAGATGAACAAATATAATTAAATAACTACATACGTTAACAAAATTAAATTAAATACAAAAAAAAAGTAGGTATAAACACATGAACAAATAAATAAAAACAAATTAAATGAACATGTATAAACAGGGGATACAGATAATACAGGCACTCCCCATACACACACATGCACTTACTAAACATAGACACACATAGAGGGATACGCATGCGCAAACATAGACACATACAATAGGAATACAAAATACAAAATGGCTGATTGTTAGTAAGGAGGGACACACAAATAAGAATGAAGAAAGCAAAGGACCACTGTTGAGGTCACAGAAGTGTGACGAAAAAACTCTGGCCGAAATACAATTAATGTAATATAAAGCTGAAGCAAATTAACACCAAATATATAGTGCGTGTGTCTTTATTGGCTAAACTGGCAACATGACCATCTCCAAATACAACAGTATCTGTTTCAACACACGATTTCACATCAAGAATTTTGCAAAACAAATATATAAACGGAATATATATATATATATATATATATATATATATATATATATATATATATATATATATGTATATGTATGTATGTATGTATGTATGTATGTATGTATATGCATATATATATATGTATGTATGTATATGCATATATATATATGTGTGTGTGTGTGTATATATATATATATACATACATACATACATATACAGACTCCCTTACACACTGTCATATTCACTGATGTTCTGATATTCACTTGCAGACTTACTAAAAATCTCTCTCTTGATGCCGGTTATAACCACAAGCACTAAATCAATGTAGGTCAGGACTCTATGGAAACAACCTCAATTTCCCTTATATATTATTCACAAACATCTGCTATCATGTGTGTGTGTGTGTGTGTGTGTGTGTGTGTGTGTGTGTGTGTGCGTGCGTGTGTGTGTGTGTATGTGTTTGTGTGTGTTGTATGTGTGTACCAGTTGGTCTTGAGATGTGCTTAAGACAACAGCTAAATCTCCCTTAAATCACACACCTTTACATCTGATAATGGCAGATTCAGGCTGTCCATATTTTAAAACAATGATTATAGAAAAAATTTTGAAAATGAGTTGATATTTTAGAATTAGTATCCATCCATGCATAGAAGATGGACATTAATCGATGATGATGATGATGACATACATGCTATTCATATATGTCATATAGTGTTTACAAAGCTTGTAGTTACCCCTGTATGATCTGTTAAAGATCCCCGCTATATGTGTAGTTAGCTAGCACAGTATCTCTTATAGCTTTTAAACCATTCATTTACTGATGTGCAATATATATATACATACATATATATATATATATATATATATATATATATATATATATATGTGTGTGTGTGTGTGTGTGTGTGTGTGTGTGAAGGTTGTAAGTTTTTCCCATATCAAAGTTCAATAAGCTGAAAAAATTGTTTCATAGCTTATGCTTAGCAGCAGGGGTTGCGGTGTATGTGAATACAAATCCAAAGTTAGGGAATGGTGTAGATAGAATCCAGACGACATATATTTCATAGCTAGCAGAACCTCGGAAGTAGTAATTATCCAAATGAGAGGTAATCCACGTGGGAATAATTGAGATTCTCTTTCTTCCTTTCCTTACTATATATATATATGTAGTGAAACCACCTCTCCCACGGTTATTTATTTACAAATGCGAACGTAGCAGGTAACATCTCTTTCCCGCCTTGGACCCGGCTGTTGTCCATCACCTGACTGACTCTTATTTGCGCGGCAATTGTCTCCAGTCCTGTTCGCGCCAGGGTGCAAACTGACCAATCGTGGCCATCTAATAAGGTCACATGAGAGAGTGTTTTTCTGATGATTTTCTGGAGCCTACTTGTACCTATAAATAGCCTGCTTTAACTCGCGCCAGTTTGTCGCGGCTTCAGATCTTCTAAGATCTGGTCGTTGACCACACATAACACCAACCAGCCAGTTTCCAGCGACGACATCAACTCCATCGTTCAACTGTTTACTACAAGCTTCCCCAACGTCGCCAACATCTCTACGTACACAAGCTACCAACAGCAACCGCAGCTTCTCTCAATACTGTTGTGAAATATCTTCACCAAGGTTAACAGAATTCGACACCTGTAAAGAACATCTGTATCAAGTAGCCTGGCCCGGCATAGAAGCCTCAACTGCATGACAAGTGACTTAGCTCTGCTTCAACGCCTCAACCTCTTATATACAGACTTTCAATCTAACTGTGTACCCTAACTGAGAACTGGTATTTTCTTATCCGTGTTACAGACTTTTTTCTGTCCTCTGTATCTCTTGCATTCACTTACATATATTTGTATACACACTCTTTGTTTACATGACGGCCTGTCTTATATTGTGTTTTATTATGTCGCATTCAAACTCACACACAGACATACAGTTTAATGCTCTAATAAACCTTACTGTTATACATCTTTATCGGTTGAGTCATCTCCATCTTTACCTTACTGGCATTTCCTAGTTCTCTATGTTATAGTATTATAACATATCATATATTTTGTGTCGACCGTGTGACGCGTTAAAAGGAGCCTGTTTCCATTCGTCACCATTTCTCCTTTGGTTCGCACGGTCGTCTACATATATATATATATATATATGTATATATATATATATATATATATATATATATATATATATATATATATATACTAGCAGTATAACCCGACCATGTCCGGGTATGACTTATTACGCCATCTACGATAAGTCTTGCTAGGTGAAAATCAACTAAAAAAGAAAGCCTTACAACGAAAAAACCCTTATGATGTAAATATGTTCATAATTCAAAAGAAGATGAAATTAATAGAGAAAGGCTGAAGGCTGTTTTGCGTAACATTATTAAGCGTACGTAAATTTCATCCGTCTAATTGGCTATAGAAATGCTTGTGCAAAACAACTTTTTGCACTGCCCTGATTATACAGAGCAGGGTAATCCCTTTTCGCAGGAGTTAGCACGGCAATTTCTGATGAAGCAATTGCTGTCGATCTGTTGCTACACAGTTTTGCCAGAATTCTATCAGATTGGGCAGAAGATGTTGATGCACCATTTTGCATTATGTTCAAAGTAGCTTCTGGAATGTGGTGAATTGCTGCAGTCTGTTGCTGTCATTTTAAACCGGTTGCTGTCTTTCCCCAGCAAACTCTCTTCTTTGGAGGCATAATCTATGTATATATTAAACAGAACAACAAAAGTTATAATAGATGGCAGGGTCGGTACTTTTCACATATCTGAAATTTTTCAGATTAACACCCGCACGATTACCCAACCCTAACCCTAAATCTAATCCTAACACTAACCCTAACATTAACCCTAAACCCTAACCCTAAAACCCTAACCCTAAAACCCTAACCCTGACCCTAAAACCGTAACCGTAACACTAATCCTAACCCTAACTGTAACCGTAACCCTAAACCCTAACCCCTAACCCTGACCCTAAAACCCTAACCCTAACACCCTAGTGAAAATCGTGTTATATTTACAAAACATTGACAAACATGAGTTATATTTTACTGAATGATTGTGTACTTGCACGTGTATGTGTTTGAGAGAGCGATAGAGGAGGAGGGGGAGAAAGGAATAGAGGTAGTTAAAAGTTTTCTTATGACGGCTTCTCTTCACTGCCTATTACTTCATTAGAAATCTATAGATGCACTTACGCACATAATAGAGAAAAATGAAACAAATATGGACGACTTGCTCCGAAACACCACCGAGTGGGGAACACTTCCCAAAAATAACCTGCAGGTTTTTCTTTCAAAATTTCTACATTCTCGAAATGTACATACATCAAGGTATATTTGTAGAAAATTTCACGAAAAAATATTCATTTTCCTGGAAGTTAAGAGGAATTCAAGTGGAATTTCCGAAAATTGTCCCCCACCCCGCTCCCAAAATACTTTCACCGAAATTTTTTGTATATTCGGAATCTACATAATAAATAATATATGCATAGAAAATTTCATAAAATAATATTCATTTTCCTGAAAGTTATGACCTTCCAAAGTCAGTGGGTACAACTCTGTAGTTATGCCACATTGACGAACGTGAATGATTGTGTTTACTTGCACGTGTATGTGTTTGAGAGAGCGAGAGAGGAAGAGGGGGAGATAGAGAACGGGAGCAATGTGTATGTTGTTGTCACAGATTACGTATGTGTGGTTGTGTGTGTTTTTACGTATCAATGTTATGAAAAATAGGTAAAGAATACAGAAAAGAAAGTTTAATCTATGACGTTGTATGTATCACTTTCTCTCTCTGTTGAGCGCGTGTGTAAGAACGCTGTTCCAGGTAGAAGGGAAGAAATATAAAATTTGCTAGAAACAACAGCCAAATCTCCCTTAAATCACACAAAGTAAACGGAATTTAAAAAATCTAATTACTGCACTGGAAAGTTCACATCGAGAAAATTCCATTGATGTAAAAGTTTTTACGAAAAAGTGGAAAATGTGGATTTCTATAAACTTTTAAAAAGGCTTCACACAGACACACAACTTCAGCTTTATATATATACTAGCAGTATAACCCGACCTTGTCCGGGTGTGACTTATTATGCCATCTATGATAAGTCTTGCTAGCTGAAAATCAACTAAAAAAGAAAGCCTTACAACGAAAAAACCCTTATGATGTAAATATGTTCATAATTCAAAAGACGATGAAATTAATAGGGAAAGTCTGAAGGCTGTTTTGCGTAAAATTATTAAGCATACGTAAATTTCATCCGTGTAATTGGCTATAGAAATGCTTGTGCAAAACAACTTTTTGCGCTGCCCTGATTATACATAGCAGGGTAATCCCTTTTAGCAGGAGCTAGGACGGCAATTTCTGATGAAGCAATTGCTGTCGATCTGTTGCTACACAGTTTTGCCAGAATTCTATCAGATTGGGCAGAAGATGTTGATGCACCATTTTGCATTATGTTCAAAATAGCTTCTGGAATGTGGTGCATTGCTGCAGTCTGTTGCTGTCATTTTAAACCGGTTGCTGTCTTTCCCCAGCAAACTCTCTTCTTTGGAGGCATAATCTATGTATATATTAAACAGAACAACAAAAGTTATAATAGATGGCAGTGTCGGTACTTTTCACATATCTGTAATTTTTCAGATTAACACCCGCACGATTACCCAACCCTAATCCTAACACTAACCCTAACACTAACCCTAACACTAACCCTAAACCCTAACCCTAACCCTAACCCTGACCCTAAAAACCGTAACATTAATCCTAAACCCTAACCCTGACCCTAAAACCCTAACCCTAACACCCTAGTGAAAATCTTGGTAAATTTACAAAACATTGACGAACATGAGTTATATTTTACTGAATGATTGTGTACTTGCACGTGTATGCTTTTGAGAGAGCGAGAGAGGAAGAGGTAGAGAGGGGGGGAGAAAGGAATAGGGGTAGTTAAAAGTTTTCTTATGACTGCTTCTCTTCACTGCCTATTACTTCTTTAGAAATCTAAGGATGCACATAAGCACATAATAGAGAAAAATGTAACAAATATGGACGACTTGCTCCGAAACACCACCGAGTGGGGAACACTTCTCAAAAATAACCTGCAGTTGTTTCCTTCAAAATTCCTACATGCTTGAAATGTACATACACCAAGGTACATTTGTACAAAATTTCATGAAAAAATATTCATTTTCCTGGAAGTTAAGAGGAATTTAAGTGGAATTTCCGAATATCGTACCCCACCCCTTCCAAAACACTTTCACCGAAATTTTTTGTATATTCGGAATCTACATAATAAATAATATATGCATAGAAAATTTCATTAAAAAATATTCATTTTTATGAAAGTTATGACCTTCCAAAGTCAGTGGGTACAACTCTGTAGTTATGCCATCAATGTTTTGTAAATATACCACGATGTGAATGATTGTTTACTTGCACGTGTATACGTTTGAGAGAGCGAGAGAGGAAGAGGGGGAGAAATGAATAGAGATTGAGAGCAATGTGTATGTTGTTGTCACAGGTCATGTATGTGCGGGTGTGTGTGTTTTTACGTATCTATGTTATGAAAAATAGGTAAAGAATACTGAGATGAAAGTTTAATCTATGACGTTGTATGTATCACTTTCTCTCTCTCTCCCTCTCCCTCTTTTACTCTTACTCTCTATATTTTTATGTTGAGCGCGTGTGTAAGAATGGCATTCCAGGTAGCAGGGATAAAATATAAAAGTTGCTAGAAACAACAGCCAAATCTCCCTTAAATCACACAAAGTAAACGGAATTTAAAAAATCTAATTACTGCACTGGAAAGTTCAGATCGAGAAAATTCCATTGATGTAAAAAATTTTACGAAAAAGTGGAAAATGTGGATTTCTATAAACATTCAAAAAGGCTTCACACAAACACACAATTTCAGATTTATATATTAAGATATATATATAACATGTAAGTGGTAATACTTTATTATTTTATATCATATTTTAAACAGTTATATATTTAGCTTTAATCTTTACAATGTTTTTATAATAATTGTTAATTACAGGTATTCTTTTATTAGTTTCTAATCATAAGGATGTTTTAGTATTATCTATTAAATTACTGGTATAAGTTTAACATTAAAGGATGTAAGGACAACGAATAATTAATACGTATGTAGTATTTTATTAACTTTTAGGTTATGAAATAATGTAATTCATTCAGAATTAGTTATATTATTAAAGTTCAATGAGTTTGTTTTTGTTTAGGAAAGAATAGAATATAAAGGCTTTCACTTTTATATTAATAACTATGGAAGACTGGTGGGAATATTATCTGCATGGACTTCAAGTATTATGTTGCTATTTAGTTAGATAATTTATGAGTTAGTTATAGGTTTACTTATTGAATTTATTTACCGATACTGTTTTTGTACATAGGGTAAATGCGTTTCTTTGTAATTTAATTGATAATGTTAGTGTTTAATCCTTCCTAGTATTAAGATTGAATGAATGGGGTGATATACATGGTATGTTTGTTCCCAAACAACACATATTTTAGTGCTGTTGACACTGCCGGAAAGAATGGTACTGACCAGGTGTTGAAACTATAGTGATATCTATGGGGCAGCTGATGATGGAGGTATGTTGCATTGTTGGCTTGGGTGTTATTGTATGTGCGGAATAGATTTCGGGCAGACCAAAGCCTTGTGAGTGGATTTGGTAGGCAGAAACTGAAAGAAGCCCATTGTATATGTATGTATGTATGTATGTATGTATGCATGTATATGTTTGTGTGTCTGTGTTTGTCCCCCAACCATCGTTTGACAACCAACGTTGGCGTGTTTACATCCCCGTAACTTAGTGGTTCGGCAAAACGGACTGATAGAATAAGTAGTAGGCTTACAAGGAATAAGTCCTGGGGCCGATTTGTTCGACTAAAGGCAGTGCTCCAGCATATCTACAGTCAAATGACTGAACAAATAAAAGAAATATATATCTATATATATATATATATATATATATATATATATATATATATATATATATATATATATATATATATATATTTAAGCACATAAATATGTATATATATATATATATATATATCTGTAAATAATACGTGACAATTATTCGGTAGCCATGATAAAACTCTGAGTTTCGGATGTCGGGGCGGAAACTCATGCCGCCATCTCTTCAGTTATCTGGTCATCGCAAAAATGCTATGAAAATGACCGTTAAACAAAGGGAAATTACTATGTGATTGACCATTATTAAGACAAAAGAGATATTAGAATGACCGCTAAATGAGGGGAGAGAGTAAAGGTAAGGGAGTAAAAGTGTCAATAGTATTTGCAAATCATTCTAATAGCAGTCATTCTAATAGCTCTTTTGTCTTAATAACGGTCAATCATTCAGAAATTTTCCTTTGTTTAACGGTCATTTTCATAGCATTTTTTCGATGGCCAGATAATTGAAGAGATGGTGGCATGAGTTTCCGCCCCTACATCCGAAACTCAGAGTTTTATCATAGCTACCAAATAATTGTCACATATTATTTACAGATAAGTTCCTCTATTTACATAATATCGAGGTCTCTTTCTTTCTTTTCTTGTCTTACCTTTGCTATCAATATATATATATATATATATATATGTATATATATATATATATATATAGGGAGAATTCACGAAAAAACAACAGATGAAGACAAGTGGTGTAGACAACAAATGGATGTATTAGTATAATGCTCGGGAATAGAGAAAGTCTTGTCTTTAATGTTTCGAGCCGATGCTCTTCAACAGAAAGGAACACAGAAAGAAACAAGGAGAGAAGAAAAATATGTATAGTGGTCAGTGATCTATCATGGTGAATGCCGGACAGAAGGGTCACACAGGAGAGTTAAGAAGAAGGGGAGATAACAAAGTAGTAGTGATCCCAAAACGAAGGTGCGTGTGTGTGAGAGAATGCTGGTGATCTTAACATATGCATGTGTATATATTATACATGCAAAACATTTTCAAAGATATGAATGAAATATTAATTTTCAAACATTACATAAATTTCATCATCATCGTTTAATGTCCACTTTCCATGGTAGCATGGGTTGGATGATTTGACTGAGGACTGATGAACCAGGTGGCTGCACCAGGCTCGAATCTGATTTGACAGAGTTTCTACAGCTGGACGCCCTTCCTAACGCCAACCACTCTGAGAGTGTAGTGGGTGCTTTTACATGCCACCAGCACGAAGGCCAGTCAGGCGCTACTTTTGAAATGGTGTATTTTACGTGCCACCTACACAGGAGCCAGTCCAGCAGTACTGGCAACGAACTCGCTCAAATGTCTTTTCACGTGCCACCGGCACAAGTGCTAGGAAGGCGACGCTGGTAACGATCACGCTCAAATGGTGCTCTTTACGTGCCACTGGCACGGAAGCCAGACAGCTGCTCTGGCAACGATCATGCTCATTGGTGCTCTTAGTGCTCCACTGGTACAGGTGCCATCATGATTTCACTTTCACTTGCCCCAACAGGTCTTCGCAAGCCGAATTTAATGTCTAATGAAGGAGACGTTGGTATGGGGGCCAGTCGTCGAATTTAGTTCAATTTTGATTTCACTTGCCTCAACAGGTTTTTCGCAAGCGGAGTTTAGTGTCCAATGAAGGAAAGGTATGCATGAGTGGGCTGGCTACAGCCCTGGTAGAGGCCTTGGATTATGGTCTCACTTGGCCTGCCAAGTCTTCTCACACACAGCATATTTCCAAAGGTCTCGGTCAAAAGTCATTGCCTCGGTGAGGCCTAAAGGAAATTTACTATATTCTATCCATTTTTTTTTACTAAATTCAAATATTGCTGATAATTTCAATTCTAATAAATTATTTCTCCTGGCATTTTTGCACCAGTTGTTGTTATTGCATCTACAGAAATTCTGATTTGTATACCATAGTGAAAATCTTTTTCATTGTTTTTAAAATGGCGCCAAAAGGAAAAGAATTGTCTGAAAATTTGACAAAAACTATTTTTAATTTGCACAAGAATGGTTTAGGATACAAGTTAATTAGCAAACAAATACAGAAGTACAAAGCTACTGGACAGCTAAGCAATAAACATCATCCAGTTTGTATTTCTATTTTAACTGTGCATGATATTCACCATATCCAACGTTGTGTGATGGACAACAGGCATCGTACTGCTTCATTTTTGGCCCAAGAAGTGTCTTCTGTTAGTGGAAAGAGTGTATCCGACCAAACAGTTCACTGGAATTTGAACCAATGTGGTCTTCATGGTTGCATTCCAAGTAGGAAGCCTCTCCTCACTACCAGACACTACCAGACATCAAGTTGTCTGTCTTTTGCCAAACCTTTGTGAGTAAGAGGAAGGAGTTTTGGAATAAAATTCTTTTTTCTGACGAGACTAAAATCAACTTGTTTTGGTTGCTGTTTTCCCCAAAAGAAAAGAGAATTTCATAGAAGTACACTGTTGCTTTGTGTTAGCCATTGCAAAATCAACAAACAGGGAAGAAGTGCTGCAAAACAATGACGTACCACTTGGCAGTACAACTTCACTTAACAATGCCAGTTGGCAGACTGATGCCTAAAGGTTGCATCAAGTGGCTTTTATCTGCGAGAGCCTGAACTACAAGGATTTGTCCCACAGAGAAAGTTTCCAGTTACTTTTGGGCACCTCCTTGTATAATTACACTTCATATTCGAGGCTCTGATGAAGCTATTAGGCGTTATTCAGGCACTCAGCTGTGAGTCCACTGCATCTTATAGTAGAAACAGCTGTAAGCTAATGAAGTTCATACCATAATTATTTTTTCCTTTGTCATCTTATTTTCTTATACAAACTGTTCACCCCTACACATTTTTTTCTCTCTCCATTTTTTCCCTCTCGTCCCTTTCTGTCAAAGAGCATAAAGCTTGAAATATCAAAACTTTTCCATTCTTCCTGAGCGTTAAATTAATGGCTTGTTGTTCCCTCACCTGCCTTCATCTTTTGCTTTCTGTAAATTTTAATTCTGTGTGTGCGTGCGTGCGTGCGTGCGTGTGTGTGTGTGTGTGTGTGTGTGTGTGTGTGTGTGTGTGTGTGTACAGTTAGCTAGTTGTTTATTATGTTTCAAACTTGAAAATTCGCCATATGTTGCATGTGTATATATCTGGAGTGGAACAGAGTAAGAATTTCTCAGCACATGTGAACGTGAAAATGTAAAATTCTAAAAGTAATATGAGGAGGTATTTTAAAAATATGTTGAGAATGTGCTGTAACGAAGTAGTGCGAAAAGCACTATATGGACACACAGCAGTATCTAGCTATATATGTGTGTGTGTGAGAGAGAGAGAGAGAGAGAGAGATGTAAATAGCTACATGTCTGTATGTATGCATGTGTAGATGTATACACACACGCATATTATACATTTTTCACAGGAATTTTCAATGGCCGTATAACTGGAGATGTTGGCGTGGGTTCCCACCCCGGCATCCAAAACTCGGAGTTTTATCATGGCTACTGAATAAGTGTCACATATTTTTACAGATAAATTCCTCTATTTACATAATATCGAGGTCTCTTTCTTTCTTTTGTTGTCCTTTCTATCAATATATATATATAGGGAGAGAGAGAGAGAGAGAGAGAGATAGGGAGAGAGAGGGAGAGAGAGAGGGGGAGAAAGAGAGAGAGAGAAAGAGAGAGACAGACAGACAGATACGTTTATATTGATTGATATTTAGCAGAAGTAACAGTGACTCAAGGTCCGAGAGTTTCATGCGTTATCATTTATCAAACACGAAACTTTCAGACCTTGAGTCACTCTGTTGCTTCAGCTAAGTATTAATAGAAATATGCATATATTCTTATTTTTAGAGTTCTATTATTCCTGTTTGCATCACCATGCCTGTATACTGTATAGATAAATAAATAGAAGATTACATCTATATATATATATATATATATATATATATACTAGCAGTATAGCCCAGCTTTGCCCGGGATTAAGTTGGGATTATTAAGCTAATCAAGTTCTTTATTTCAAACCAAACTAAGTAACGTCGACGTCAAATTTGGGCAGAATCAGTGTTGCAACTGGAGCACATGGGTTGGGAGGTTGACCGGCAGAGGTGATCAGGTTGCACATGCCAGCCCTTTAACAACATCACCGCCATCATCTAATCCCTCTTTGCCCATGGGTTAGGAACCCTTCCAGCAAGGAAAATAGAATGGCCAAAAAGGCTCCTGATTCTCTGTGTCAGAAGCGGTTATCTTCAGATCACAACTAAGTCTTAAGTATATATATATATATATATATATATATATATATATATATATATATATATATATATATATATATATATATATATATATGGGCAACACACACACACACATACACACATGCACGTATGTACATCAATTGCATACATATTTTTTGTACGCATACATGTTCATATGTGTGTGTAAGCTCGCAAGGAATGAAGCCAGTATGCTCCGATGGATGAGTAATGTCAGTGTGCATACCTGACAGAGTGTAAGTATCTTGAGAGAAAAGCTGAACATAAGAAGCATCAGTTGTGGTGTGCAAGAGAGACGATTGCGCTGGTATGGACATGTGGTGAGAATGGACGAGGATAGCTGCGTGAAAAAGTGCCACACCCTAACAGTTGAGGGAACCCGTGGAAGAGGTAGGCCCAGGAAGACCTGGGCTGAGGTGGTGAGGCAAGACCATCGAACATTGGGCCTCATCGAGGCGATGACTTCTGACCGAGACCTTTGGAAATGTGATGTGCGTGAGAAGACCCGGCAAGCCAAGTGAGACCTAAATCCAAGGCCGCTGCCAGGGGTGTAGCCAGCCCACTTATGCGTACCTTTCCTACATCGAACACTAAACTCTGCTTGCGAAGACTTGTTGAGGCAAGTGAAATCGAACTAAATTCGGCGACTGGCACTCGTGCCAACGTCGTCTCCTTCATTGGACACGAAACTCAGCTTGCGAAGACTTATTGGGGCAAGCGAAAGCGAAATCGGGATAGCACCTGTGCCCAGTGTCGCCTTTCTAGCACTTGTGCCCGTGACATGTGTAAGGATCTTCAAGTGAGATCGTTGCCAGTGCCTCTGAACTGGCTCTTGTGCGGGTGGCACATAAAATACACCATTTTGAGCGTGGCTGTTGCCAGTACTGCCTGACTGGCCTTCGTGCGGGTGACACGTAAAAGCACCCACTACACTCTCTGAGTGGTTGGCATTAGGAAGGGCATCCAGCTGTAGAAACTCTGCCAAATCAGATTGGAGCCTGGTGTTGCCATCCGGTTTCACCAGTCCTCAGCATGGAAAGCGGACGTTAAACGATGATGATGATGATGATGATGATATATATATGTATATGTAGGCGCAGGAGTGGCTGTGTGGTAAGTAGCTTGCTTACCAACTACATGGTTCCGGGTTCATTCCCACTGCATGACATCTTGAGCAAGTGTCTTCTACTAAGCCTCGGGCCGACCAAAGCCTTGTGAGTGGATTTGGTGGACAGAAACTGAAAGAAGCCTGTCGTATATATGTATATATATATATATATATATATATATATATATATATATATATATATATATATATATATATATATATATATATATGTATGTGTGTGTATGTCTTTGCATGTCTGTGTGTCTGTGTTTGTCCCCCCAACATCACTTGACAACTGATGGTGGTGTGTTTATGTCCCCATAACTTAGTGGTTCAGCAAAAGGAATCGATAGAATAAGTACTAGGCATCCTAAGAATAGGTCCTGGGGTCAATTTACTCGACAAAAGGCGCTGCTCCAGCATGACCGCTGTCAAATGACTGAAGCAAGTAAAAGAGTAGAAAAGAGTAAAGAGTATATATATATATATATATATATATATATATATATATATATATATATTGATAGAAAGGACAACAAAAGAAAGAAAGAGACCTCGATATCATGTAAATAAAGGAATTTTCTTTCTTTTCTTTCTTAAGTGTCACATATTTATATATATATATATATATATATATATATATATATATATATATATATATATATATATATATATATATATATATATATATATATATATATATATATATATAGTGGCTGTGACCATCCGAACGTCCCAGAGTAGACCTAGATGAGCGGCAACGGAAGGTTCAAGTTTTACTTAGATAGAATAGTGATAAAGACTGGGGATAAGTCTAGTTTTAGTTGTCCACAGCTCGTTCAAGTAGCTTACACTGACCATAGAATGGTCAAGTGTACACTGGATGTATATAGTACAGTTAAGAGAGGAACCGGCTACTAGAAGCTGAACAAGTCTATTTTGACTTGCGAGGCATACCGTACCGTAGCCGGATTAAGGGGTTAGTAGAGAGGGCGTTAACCGGCGCTGTGGTTAACAACCGATGGTAGTTTGCCCTCAAGAGAGCCATTCATTTTGAGTCTATTAGGTTTAGCCGTCAGCTAAGACTAGATAAGGCCAGAATAGAAGGGCAACTAGTTAAGGTCCTAGAGGAGGCGTTGAGGTTGGGCTCTGCATCTCACATTTTGGCAGCGAGAACGGCCTTGGACCATCACCTCAAAGCCAAACACGAGGGGTGCAGAGTTCGGGCTAAAGTACGCGCATTGGGCCGTGAGGGAATTAACGTTGCCGGATGGGCCCGTACGGTAGAAACCCAGAGTGGCAATGATGCCACAATTAGGTCTCTTGTCGATGATAATGGGCGTTCGGTCGATGGATGGGACGAGATGTGCGAGGTGCTTCACAAGCACTTTGCCGAGTTGTTCGGGAGTGGCGGGGCACTGGATCATGGCGAGGCCCTTCGGGACTTCCTGTCTGGCAGCCCACGTCTCTCGGCATGAGAAGCTGAGTGCTGTGAAGGGCCAATCATGGCCGAGGAGGTGATCGAGGTACTGGGCAAATGCCCCGGGGAGAAGTCGCCGGGTCTCGATGGTCTGCCTTACGAATTCTACAAAAATATGCCAGACTTGTTAGGGCACCTGCTGGCCAGCGTCTACGCCAATTGGCAGCAGAACGGGAGAATTCCCAAGTCTGCGAGCCGAGGGGTGGTGACGTTGATCAGGAAGGACCCGAGCAAGGGAGACGAAATAGGGAACTTCAGGCCCATAACTCTGCTGAACACAGAGTTAAAGATTTTGGCCAAGGTGCTAGCGAAAAGGCTGGTGCAGGTCGTGGACAAACTTGTCGGGGAAGTGCAAACGTGCGCTATCCCGGGCAGGACGATCCACGACAATCTCCACCTTACATGCTACTCTTTAGAGAGGGTGGAAAAACTTTCTCGCGCAGGGGGTCACTGGTACATTTAGACCAGTCTAAGGCTTTCAATAGGGTCGACCATCGGTACTTGGCGGCGGTCCTCAGGAAGGCTGGCCTGGGCCTGACCTTCTGCGGTTAGATTGCTGCATTGTACAGCGACATCGAGTCTGTCCTAAAAGTGAACGGTTTCCTTTCAAAGCCATTCGGGATCGAGTGCTCAGTGCGGCAGGGGTGTCCCCTGTCTCTGCTTTTGTATGTGTTGGCCCTCGAGCCATTTCTGCGGAAGTTGGAGGTGACAGGGGTGCACCGCATGATCTATGGTGTGGAAGAGGAGCTACGGCATATGCGGATGACATCACCATCAGTGTGACGGATGAGGGCCAGTTTCCAGTGGTGGAAGAGGCTATCAAAAGTTACGAGGCGGTGACAGGAGCAAAGGTTAACAAAGACAAGTTGATCGGTTTGCAACTCGGCACCTGAAGGGACAAGCCGATGCCGTCCAATGTCATGGGGTGTTGGACGGAAGGTCCTGTTAAGCTGCTTGGAGTCTGGAGTGAGGTGACCAGCAGGGTGACTGCACTAGCACAGACCTTGTCTGGGCGGGCGTTATCCTTGCTAGGAAAGGCGGAGGTGGTACAGATGTTTATAGTATCGGGTATCACCTACCGTCTGACCGTGGTGCCTTGCCCCGATTTGTGACTGAACAAGTTGGAAAGAATCCTTTTTGTGGAAGGGAGGAAAGCCACTCGTGAAGTGCTCTGTCTGCTGCCAGAAACCGATAAAGGGTGGGCTAGGGATGCCTTGGCTGAGGATGCGAAAATTCGTGTTACGGTTGAGGCACCTTTGGCTTTACCTGGATGGAGAGCAGGTGTGGTCACCGCACGTCCGGTTCTACCTTCCACAATCAACGTCCTTAACGGACGTTGGCAATTGGATCAAGCAGAGACCTAGGCTGGGGGACTGGCAACTGGAGTACCGACAGGCACGTCAGCTACTCTCTCGGGTGGGCAATGCCGGCAACAGGAGTTCCACCGCAGATTTTTATAGTAGGTTAGTGGGATTTAGATCCGAAGACGCCTTGGGGGAGACCCTGGGCTACGATGAAAATCAGTTGACCAACCTGTTCAGGAGAACCTTCGGGCCGGGGTATCTGGACAATTACCAGAAATCCCTGGCTTGGCAGTGCTTCCATGTGGCGTTATCTGTTCGTGATAAACTGTCAAGGCATGGAAGTGCCGTATCACCAACATGTCCGAGGTGCGGGCAGGACAGGGAAACCGTCTTGCACACATTCGTGGAATGTCCGGAATTAACGAGACTGATAGTTTTCGCAGAACAACTGTTGTCATCGATGGAAAGAGTACAGCTATCAGCTGAATCTATCATCGAGATTGTGCCGCCTCCTTCCGTCAACAGGGAAAGGAAGGCTTGCTTTTCCTGCATAGTAGCCATACTGAAAGAAACAGTATGGAAGATGCGTGTAAGAGGCATAGTGATGGATACCTCTGTATCTGGCCAGGGGTTAGCTAACTTTTTTTGTTACCACCTCAGTAGTAAGATCAGGTTAGAGAAGAGGTATCTGTCGCGAGACAGATTCATGAGAAGATGGAAGCCTGTGGTGAGGAAACTGGGAGTGTTTGGCACCAGGTAAGTGGGAGCCAAAAACAAGAGAAAGAAAAAGCAAGGGGTCTACCCTGGTGGTCGGATGCCTATCCTTCAGGAAAGCCATTACAAATTGCATCTGTAATGAGCAATGCTTCAATCGAACATTGTAAATGTAATCAAATTTTTATTGTATATTTAAAATTGTAAATATTTAATCGATACAGCTACTTCACCCCTTTTATGTTTGTCTGACCTTGTTCGTCCCCTCTTTGTAATGTCTTTATGGCAAATATTTATGAAATAAAGCAGCTTGCTTACCAACCACATGGTTCCAGGTTCAGTCCTTTTGCGTGACAGCTTGGGCAAGTATCTACTATTATAGCCTCGGGTCGACCAAAGCCTTGTGAGTGGATTTGGTGGACGGTGTGTGTGTTTGTCCCCCCCACCATCGCTTGACAATTGATGCTGGTGTATTTATGTCCTCGTAACTTAGCGGTTCGACAAAAGACTGATAGAATAGGTACTAGACTTACAAAGAATAAGTCCCTGGGTCGATTTACTCGACTAAAGGTGATGCTCCAGCATGGCCGCAGTCAAATGACTGAAGAAAGGAGGAAGAGAATATATATATACACATATACATATATAATATATATTATATATATATATATAATATATATATATATATATATATATATATATATATATATATATATATATATACTGTTGTGTCTGGGGAGAGTCATTCTCTTTTAGTGTGGAAATTTTATTGGTGTGTTAAATTATAAGGCACTAAAAGAGAATGGCTCTCCCCAGACACAACAGAATATACTTCAACACACAAACTCTCATAAAGAATCTTGCAAGCCAAATCCCCAAACGATATAAATATATATATATATAACAAAATTCTCACCGAAACTGAATGGCTGAAAACATGAAAATCACAACCCATCTAGAACTATTAACTTAGTCTGTAAAATAATGTCCTCACAATGTACAAGAAATTGTATGCATATCTGTTTCATTGAGCTCCTCCACAAGACACTTTCTCTTGTACATTATTGCCCATCCTAATATCTTCATTTTTGTAAAGAATTGTTCCTTATCTTTATTTCTCTTGAAAAAAAAAAATATATATATATACATGTGTGTGAGTGTGTGTGTGCATATATATATATATGTGTGTGTATGTATGTATATATGTGTGTGTGTGTGTATGTATGTGTATATATATGTATATATATATATATATATATGTATGTATATGTGTATATATATGTGTGTGTGTATATATATGTATATAGCCGTGACTGGTGAAATATCACTATTTCTGTAATGATTTGTACTGGATGAAGGACCAAATTTGTAAAGTAAACTGTAATTTTTTTTTTTATATTTCAACAACAATTTTCATCCTTTCACATACTTCACTATCTTTGTATTTTCGTACCTCTACATATACTTTCTCTATCTTTATAATTATATTTGTATTTTTTCCATAACGGATTTGATCCTAAAAGTGAATCCAAAGCTATTTTAGAACTTGTTATTTCAGTATCTAAAACAATGGCACCATTTGCCAATTTATATTGGTAAATGACTACAGAAATGCTATATTTTATATCTAT